>NC_081850.1:31881663-32181663 GCF_963259705.1 Myotis daubentonii | reverse complement strand
GATCAATAAAAATTAAAATAAAAAATAAACCCTCTGGTTTGCAGAGTTGCTAAAACAGTTAGAAAGCAAAGTCCCACCCCTTCCCATTCATTCAACAAATACTTCATATGCTCCTTCAATAATCACACTGGGGATGGGTGTTTGTTTGTTTTGGTTAATCCTCACCTGAGGACATTTTTGTATTGATTTTTTTTTTTTTTTTTTTTTTTACAGAGAGTGGAAGGGAGAGAGAAAGACAGAAACTAATGTGAGAGACATCAATTGGTTGCCTCTTGCTGAATCCTCAACCAGGGCCCGGGATTGAGCCTGCAACCCAAGTATGTGCCCTTGATCAGAATCCAACCTGGTACCCTTCAGTCCACCTGCAGAAGCACTATCCACTGAACCAAACCAGCATTTTTTTTTCTTTTTAAGTCTTCCTCTAAGGATATGTTTTTTTCATTGATTCTAGAGAGACAGGAAGGGAGAGGGAAAGAGAAAGAGAAACATCGATCAGTTGCCCAAGCAATCCAACAGGGATGGAACCCACAACCTGTGTATGTGCCCTCACCTGGAATCGAACCCATGACCCTTTGGTGTGTGGGAGGACACTCTAACTACTGATCCACACCAACCAGGGCCTGGAAGTACATTTTTTAAAAAATTTTCAGATCTGCCTTGGCCAGGTGGCTCAATTGGCTAGAGTCTCAACCTGTACACCAAAGGATTTCCTGTTGGATTCTAGGTTAGGGCACATACTTATGTCTAGGTTAGATCCCAGTGGGTCAGCAGGTGCAGAGGCAGCCTACTGGTATTTCTCTGTCGCATGGATGTTTCTCTCTCTAAAAATCAATTTTAAAAACATTCTCAGGTGAGAATTAAATATATATATTTATATATATATACATATATAAATTTTTTCAGCTCTAAAATTTTATTTGGTTCTTTTTTAAATTTTATTTTTCATTTACAGTTCACATTCAATATCCAATCCTATATAATAAAACCCTAATATACAAATCGACCAAATGGTGGAATGACTGGTCGCTATGAACTGACCACCAGGGGGCAGATGCTCAACATAGGAGCTGCCCCCTGGTGGTCAGTGCTCCCACAGGGGGAGTGCCACTCAGCCAGAAGCCAGGCTCATGGCTGATGAGTGCAGCGGCAGTGGTGGGAGCCTTAACAGCAGCACTAAGGAGCAGTGAGCTGAGCCGTAGGGAGCAGCAAGCAGGCAGGCAGTAAGGATTGAGAGGTCCTGGACTGCGAGAGGGCACAGGCCAGGCTGAGGGCCCCACCCCACAGTGCACAAATTCTGTGCACCAGGCCTCTAGTAATTAATAAAAAATACAAGAATAAACTCACGTACTCATAATTGTAAACCTACTTTTGCCTACCCCTGTATTTTCAAAACATAGCTGATGAAAGACTTGTATGTATCAAGAAAGACTATGTATCCAGAATACATGAACTCTCAAAACTCAATAATAAAAAAACAGCCCAACATTTTAAATAGAACAAAATATTTTCATAGACACCTCATCAAAGAAGATATGTGAATGACAACCTCGTGAAAAGATGCTCATTATCCTAAGTTATTAAGAAATATAAGTTAAAACCTCAATGAGAAACTACTTCACACCTAATGTCTCTAATCAAAAGACAATAACAAGTGTTGATAAGGATACAGAGGAACTGAAACTCATACATTGCTGGGAATGTAAACTTGTACTACTTTAGAAAATAGTTTGACAGTCTCTTTAAAAAATTCCCTAAGTCCAGCCAGTGTGGCTCAGTGGTTAAGCATTGACCTATCAACCAGGAGGTCACGGTATGATTCCCAGACAGGGCACATGCTCAGGCTGCAGGTTCCATTTTTAATTTTTCCCATTTTTAATTAAATCTTTATCGTTCAAAGTATTAGATATGTTCCCTTTTTCCCCTCATGCCCTGCCCCAGGCCTTCATACCCTGTTGTCTGTGTCCATGGGTTATGCTTATATGCATACAAGTTCTTTGGTTGATCTCTTCCCACCCACCCACTCATCTCCACCTTCCCTCTGAGATTTGACAGTCTGTTCCATGTTTCTATGTCTCTGGATCTATTTTGTTCATCAGTTTATTTTGTTCATTAGATTCTACATATGAGTGAGATCATGTGTTATTTGTCTTTCTCCAACTGGCTTATTTCACTTAGCATTATACTCTCCAGGTCCCTCCATGCTGTCTCAAAGGGTAAGAGATCCTCCTTTTTTTTTTTTAACTGCTGCACAGTATTCCATGGTGTAAATGTACCACAGCTATTTTTATCCACTCATCCATTGATGGCTAGGTAGGCTGTTTCCAGATCTTAGATATTGTAAATTATGCTGCAATTAACATAGGAGAGCATATATTCTCTCTGATTGGTGTTTTGGGTTTCTTAGGATATATTCCTAGAAGTGGGATCACTGGGTCAAATGGCAGTTCCATATTTAATTTTTTGAGGAAACTTCATACTATTTTCCATAATGGCTGCGCCAGTCTGCAGTGTACAAGGATTCTCTTTTCTCCACATCCTCTCCAGCACTTGTTATTTGTTCATTTGTTGACAGTAGCCATTCTGACAGGTGTGATGTGATACCTTATTGTCATTTTTTTAAAATATATTTTATTGATTTTTTACAGAGAAGAAGGGAGAGAGATAGAGAGTTAGAAACATCAATGAGAGAGGAACATCGATCAGCTGCCTCCTGCACATCTCCTACTGGGGATGTGCCCACAACCCAGGTACATGCCCTTGACCGGAATCGAACCTGGGACCTTTCAGTCCGCAGGCCGACGCTCTATCCACTGAGCCAAACCGGTTTTGGCCTTATTGTCATTTTTAATTTGCATCTCTCTGATGATCCGTGACTTTGAGCATTTTTTCATATGTCTCTTGGCCATCTGTATGTCCCCTTTGGAGAAGTGTCTATTTAGGTCCTTTGCCCATTTTTTAATTGCAGTTTTTCTTCCTTTTATTAAGTTGTGTGAGTTCTTTATATATTTCAGATATTAACCTTTTATCAGATGTATCATTGCCAAATAAGTTTTCCCATACAGTGGGCTCCCTTTTCATTTTGTTGATGGTTTCTTTTGCTGTGCAGAAGATTTTTATTTTGATGTAGTCCCATTTGTTTATTTTCTCCTTAGTTTCCTTTGCCCTAGGACAGTGGTCAGCAAACTCATTAGTCAACAGAGCCAAATATCAACAGTACAACAACTGAAATTTCTTCTGAGAGCCAAATTTTTTAAACTTAAACTATATAGGTAGGTACATTGTTATTAACTTAATTAGGATACTCCTAAGCTGGCCTTTGCTAAAAACGTCCTCAATCTGATTGAGGTACGTTCACTGAGGTCGACCCCTTCCAACTCTCCCATCCACACTTGTCTTATATACTTGTTTCGTCTATCTCCTTTTGTTCATCCTCTCTATATGTCCAAACCATCTCAACATACCTTTCTCAATCCTTGACACTACATCTTTCACTCCACAACATTCCCTAAAATTAACTTAATAAACTTTACTTAAAGTTTTAAGTCTTAGTTAAACTATAGGTACGATGAATAAAACTTGATATCATACTTAATAACAATATTATTTATTGATAAAATTAAATTCCTTACAATTTACCTTACAATATCCATAAAATTAAATCATGACAATGACTGACAAACACTAATGTGAACAATGGCCTTGCATCTTCTTGGGAAGTTTGGGTAAGTCAGATTTGGATGTTGTTGTTTTTAATTTTAGGCACAATTCCAGGTTCTCATCAATAAGACGACTTCTCAATTTACTCTTAATAAGGTTCATGCTTGAAAATGATTGTTCGCATAAATATGTAGACCCGAATAAGGAAAGAACAGCAAACGCTAGTTTTTTCAGTTGATTATATGAGTCAGGAATACTATTCCAGGTGTTAAAAATCAACATATCTTCCTTCTCCGGGTCTTTCAAAGCAGACCACTTGTGCTGTGAACTAAGTTCACATTTGTTTTGCTCCAATATGTCTATATCAGCACAAAGACGTTCAAATTTTGAGCTCCACAATTCTTTGTTTTTTAAATCCAGCAATTGCATTTCAAAGTTGCCAATGTCAATGTTAAAGGGAGAAAAATGTAATTGTTACAGTAGCATTGAGAGGTTTTTTAACAAAGGCTAACATCGCTTTGCTGTTTCTGAATTCCTGAAACCTACTGAGAAAAGCTTCCCTCATATTTAAAATTCCACACGTGGTATTTTGTGGAAGAGCCACACTCAAGGGGACAAAGAGCCACATGTGGCTCGCGAGCCATGGTTTGCCGACCACTGCCCTAGGAGATATATCCATAAAATATCGATATGAGAAATAGCTGAGATTTTGCTGCCAATGAGTTCTTCTAGGATTGTTATGGTTTCACAACTTACATTTAAGTCTTTTATCCATTTTGAGTTTATTCTTGTGTATGATGTAAATTGGTGGTATGGTTTCATTTTTTTGCATGTATTTGTCCAGTTTTCCCATCACCACTTATTGAAGAGACTGTCTTGACTCCACTGTATGTTCTTACCTCCTTTGTCAAATATTAATTAAGCTTAATGGCTTGGGTTGATTTCTAGGATCTCTGTTCTGTTCCATTGATCTATATAACTGTTCTTATGCCGGTACCAGGCTGTTTTAAGTACAATGGCTCTGTGGTATAATTTGATATCTGGTATTGTGATTCTTCCAACTTTTGTTCTTCTTTCTCAAGACTGCTGAGGCTATTTGGGGTCTTTTTTGGTTCCATATAAATTTTTGAAGTGTTTGTTCTAGATCTGTGAAATACGCCCTTAATATTTTAATAGGTATTGCATTGATCTATAGATTACTTTGGGTAGTATGGACATTTTAATGATGTTGATTCTACCAATCCATGAACACGGTATATTCTTCCACCTGTTTATATCTTCCTCTATCTCTTTTTTCAACGTCCTGTAGTTTTCTGAGTACAGGTCTTTTACCTCCTTGGTTAAGTTTATTCCTAAGTATATTTTTGTTGCAATGGTAAGTGGGATTGTTTTTTTAGTTTCTCTTTCTGAGAGTTTATTATTGGTGCATAAAAATGCCATTGATTTCTGGGTGTTAATTTTGTATCCTGTTACATTGTCAAATTCATTTATTAAATCTAGTAGTTTTTTTGTGGTCTTTAGGGTTTTTCTATGTACAATATCATGTCATCTGCGAATAATTACAGTTTTACTTCCTCCTTTTCAATTTGGATGCCTTTTATGTGTTTTTGTTTTCTTGTCTGATCACTGTAGCTAGGACTTTCAGTACTATCTGTAAAAATAAAAGCATAATATGCTAATTAGACCAGACATCCTTCTGGACAACTTTCCTGACTAAGCTGGGGCTGCGAGAGAAGCCTGGGTGCCAGAGGAAAGCTGGTGCCGGCAGCTGAGGGAAGGAAGGCCTACCCTTGCACGAATTTCGTGCATCAGGCCTCTAGTGTTGAATAAGAGTGGTGAAAGCAGACATCCCTGTCTTGTCTCATTCCTAAGGGAAACAATTTTAGTTTTTGTCTATTGAGTATGATGTTGGGTGTAGATTTGTCATATATGGCCTTTATTATGTTGAGGTATGATCCCTCTATTTCCACTCTGCTGAGAGTTTTTATCAAAAAGGTACACCCCATTACTTTAGTCTTGGGCATATTGCCATTTGACCTGTCATAACTGAGAGTGACTGCATATGAGATTTTAAAAAGGTGTCCAAAAAGTCTGCTCACCCTAACCAGTTTGGCTCAATGGATAGAGCATCCACCTGCGGACTCAAGGGTCCCAGGTTCGATTCCAGTAAAGGGCATATACCTTGGTTGTGGGCACATACCCAGTGGGGAGTGTGCAAGAGGCAGCTGATCGATGTTTCTCTCTCATTGATGTTTCTAGCTCTCTATCCCTCTCCCTTCCTCTCTGTAAAAAATCAATAAAATATTAAAAAAACATTAAAAAACAAAACAAAAAGTCTGCTCTACTACTGCTCTATACACATCTACACTAATAAAAGACAAACATGCAAGTTACCGTACCTTTGCTACACCTTAAGTCACGCCCACCAACCAATCAGAGTGACTATATGTAAATTAACCCAACCAAGATGGCGGCCAGCAGCCGCAGAGCTGGAGCAAGCAAGAGGTTTGGTTGCCCCAGTGATGGAGGAAGCCAAGCTTCGCGCTTGCCACGGCTGGCTCTGAGCTCCACTCAAGGCAACAAAGTTTCAATTATAGAAGTTAAATAAACCCCAGATACCTGCTTTCAGCCAGCCGTGGCCACGGAGCTGGAGTGAGCTGAAGGCTTGGGTTGCCCCTGGCGATGAAGGAAACCAAGCTTCCTGCCTGGCTAGCTCTGAGCTCCACTCAAGGCTACAAAGTTTCAATTATAGAAGGTAAATAAATCCCAGAATAAGGAAAAAAAGGAGAGGCTGGGAGCTTCCATCTCTGGGGGGCTTGGCCAGCCTGAAAATGGCCCTCAGCCCCTCACCCAGGTGGGCCAAACCTCCATGGGGTGAGGATCCCCACTGGGGGCGGGGGGGTTGACCAGCCTGCAAACAGCCATCAGCCATCAGCCCCTCACCCAGGCTGGCCAGGCACCCCAGCGGGACCTCCCCACCCTGATCTGGGCCACCCTTCAAGGCAAACCAGCCGGCCCCCCATTTATGCACCAGGCCTCTATCCTATATAATAAAAGGGCAATATGCAAATTGACCCTAACAGCAGAAAGACTGGGAATGACTGGTCACTATGACACACACTGACCACCAGGGGGCAGATGCTCAATGCAGGAGCTTTCCCCTGGTGGTCAGTGCGCTCCCACAGGGGGAGCTCTGCTCTGTCACAAGCCAGGCTGATGGCTGCCAGCACAGCAGTGGTGGTGGGAGCCTCTCCTGCCTCCTTAGCAGCACTAAGGATATCCAACTGCAGCTTAGGTCTGCTCCCTGCTGGTAAGTGGACACCCACCGAGGGCTGCTGGGCTGCCAGAGGGATGTCTGACTGCCAGCTTGGGCCCAATCCCCCAGGGAGTAGGCCTAAGCCAGCAGGTGGACATCCTCCGAGGGGTCCCAGACTGTAAGAGGGCATAGGCCGGGCTGAGGGACCTCCCCGAGTGGACAAATTTTTGTGCACTGGGCCTCTAGTGTATTTATAAAAACTATAGTACTGTGCAACACAAAGAGTGAACTCTAATGTCAACTATGGATTTATGTTTCAATATCCGTTTATCAATTATAACAAATGTAACATATCAATACAAAATGCTAATAAGAGAGGAAGCTGTGTGAAACTGGGTGCAGTATATGGGAACTCTGTACTTTCCACTCAATATTTCTATGAATCTAAAACTTCTCTAATAACTAAAGTATATTAATTTAGTTTTTTTAGAAAGAAAGAAAACATGAATGACAGCTGCAGACTACCTTACTTCAAACCCTGGCTCTGTCCCTTAAACAGCTGTGTGAATTAACCTAATGATTTCTTCTCTGCTTTCTTGTCTACACACTGTGGAGACTGTAATAACTATATGATAAGCTTGCTGTAATCCTATCTAATAATAGACAAACATGGTAACTGACCATACCTTCTCTACCCCTCCCATTGGCTAATCAGCGTGATATGCAAATTAACCGCCAACAAAGATGGCAGCTAATTTACATACCGCAGGCAGGGCGGGACAGTGCAGCTGCCAGTGCGAGAGCCACCATCCAGGCCCGTGTGCGACCCCAGAATCCTCCTGCCTGCCGCCAGTGATTGGATCCCATCCCAGCAGCAGGCCAGCCCCAGAAGCCCCAGAAGCCACCCAGAAGCTGCCCAGAGCCACCCAGAAGCCGGTGATTGGGGAGACATGGGGGTCCCCTGCCCAGGCCTGACACCTCTGGTGGAGGTATCAGGCCTGGGCAAGGTACCGATCTGGCGATCAGAGGGTGATGGAGGTCAACACCTCTGTCCGAGGCATCAGGCCTGGGTGGGGGGCAGAGCTGGCAATGGGAGGGGCCTGGGGGTCCCCTGCCCAGGCCTAACGCCCGGGCCAGAGGCATCAGGCCTGGGTGGGGGGCAGAGCCGGCAATGGGAGGGGTCTGGGGGTCCCCTCTGGCGGAGGTGTCAGGCCTGGGTGAGGGCAGAGCTGGTGATCAGGGGGAGATGGGGGTCCCCTGACCAGGCCTGAAGGGGTGGGGGGGCCAAGCTGGCGATTGGTGTGAACTACAGAGGAAACACCTTTTCTGACTGCTCATTGGCTAAGCTCCCTGTATGCCACTGGTAATATTCTTAGTAACTTGGGTAATAAGAATCCAAAAAGGTGATCTAGGGTTTTTTCACCATACTCCTGGTGAAAAAAACGAAGGTCCGCTGCTGGAGGGATAAGAAATGTCATATCCTGCCCTAGCCGGTTTGGTTCAGTGGATAATGCCTTGGCCTGCCGATGGCAGGGTCTGGGTTCAATTCTGACCAAGGGCATGTACCTAGGTTGCAGGCTCCTCCCTGGCCTGGGCCCAGGTCAGGGCTCATGCAGGAGGCAACCAATCAAGGTGTTCCTCTCACTTTGATGTTTCTCTCTGTCTTTCCCTTTCTCTTCCACATTCTCTAAAAATCAATGGAAACATATCCTCAGGTGAGGATAAAAAAATAATAAAGAAATTACTATGAAAGACACATCTTGAAAATGCCTAAAGAAAGTTGTCATTTTTTCATGGTGAAGGGACTGGAGTCTGTGTTGATGAAAAACCTTGCTGGCTGTGGTGACTGGCAGTGGCTGCAGCAGCGGGGTTATGGGGCTGGTTCCTTCCCCTGATCAGCCCAGTCACCTCCCACAAAGGGAGGCCAGACTTCGGCTTAGGCCCGCTCCCCAAGGGGAGCAGGGAGCCGGCCTAATCCGTCACTAGGACATCCCCTGAGGGCTCCCAGTATGTGAGAGGGGGCACACTGGGCTGAGGGACCCCCCCCCCAGTGCACGAATTTCGTGCACCGGGCCCCTAGTAACTATATGATAAGGATAAAGTAAGTTAATATACATAACTCCCTTAGAAACCTGCTACTCAAAGTATGGCTCTTAGACCAGCAGTATCCACATTCACCTAGGAGCAAATTAGAAACAGAATTTCACACCTCATCTATAGAATCTGATCTGCATTTTAATAAGATTCCCTGATTACTTATACATGTGTTAATGCACTGTTTTATGTGAATGGTTCTCTCTATGGTCATGCAACATAGGGCCTCTGAGGAAACCTTAATAAAATTAGGGCTTCATTCTACTCTCCCAGAGATCTTTAAACTCTACTTCCCCCAGGAAACTTTTGTTTGTGGACTCAAAAAATAAGGCAACAGGCAAACCAGAAAAAGCATCTACCCATCTTACCCCTTATTCTGCTCTCCATCATGCATCTTTTTTGCTCTCCACCCCGATCAAGACCTTAGTTAACAGCTACTTTACCGAAAGGTCAAACTATCCAGTGAAGCTACTGAACACAATCATTAAAAAAAACAAAAAAGAAAGAAAGAACTCTCTCTCTCTCTACCCTTGGCCAGATGGGGTTGGTTAGAGCATTGTCCTGTACACCAAAAGGTTGCAGGTTCGATTGGGATTTGATCCCAGTTGGGAAATGTAGGAGAGGCAACTGATCAGATGTTGCTCTCTCACATTGAAGTCTCTCTCTCTCTCTCTCTCTCTCTCTCTCTCTCTCTCTCTCTCTCTTCTCTCTCTCTCTTTCTCCCCCCTCCCTCCCTCTCTTTTCTGTGCTCTCTCTCTCTCTCCCCCTTCCTCTCTCTAAAAATTATCAATAAACATATCCTAAGGTGAGAAATAAAAATATGTCGTTCTGTTTTTTTGCAAAAATGAGCAGATTCCAAAATTTTATGAAAAAGTCCCTATTATACCAATCCAATATTTTCATGTTTGGTTATAAAAACTTCTAAGAAAAGAGAGTTGTTTAAATAAACATTGTTATATTAGATAGTCCCCACAAAAAGGAATGTCTGGTTAAAGAAAGGTCACTACACTCTTCACTGACAGTGAACTGGCTGAGTAGTTTCCCAGAACAAGTTTTCATAACATGAACATTTATCAAAAAACTGACTAAGAATCTTTGTAATGTTCATTTCTTTCCAGAAAGAGGCTGTGAATTATATCATGTAGATAGGTTCTGTTCCAGGTTTGGAACAATTCTAATTCTTTTTAATTAATAGATTTTATTTTTTAGAACAGTTTTAGATTTACAAAAAAACTGAGAAGATAGTGCATAGAGATTTTAATAACCCAGACCCAGTTTCTCCAGTATTTATGTCTTACATTAGTATGGTATATTTGTTACAGTTTATGAATCAATGTTGACAAATCATTATTAACTAAGTCCATAACTTATTCACATTTCCTTAGTTTTTTATTTTTTTAATCCTCACCTGAGGATATGTTTTTATTGACTTTAGAGAGAGAGGAAGGGAGAGAAAAACATCCATGTGAGAGAGAAACATCAATCTGCTTGCCTCCCATACACACCCCAATCATGGATTGAACCCAGAACCTAGGTATGTGCCCTGACTGGGGATCGAAACTGCAACCTTTTGGCCAGCCCTATGTGGCTCAGTGGTTGAACATTGACCCATAAACCAGGAGGTCATGGTTCAGTTCCTGGTCAGGGCACATGCCTAGGTTGCAGGCTTGATCCCCAGTAGGAGGTGTGCAGGAGGCAGTCAATCAATAATTCTCTCTCATCATTGATGTTTCTATCCCACTCTCCCTCTCCCTTCCTCTCTCTGAAATCAATAAAAAAAAATATATTATTTTTTAAAAAAATAAACTGCAACCTTTTGGTGTATGGAACAATGCTCCAACCAAATGAGCCCCCCGGGGAGGGCAGATTTCCTTAGTTTTTTTTACCTAATGTTATTTTTATGTTCCAGGGCTTCTTCTAAGATATCACATTACATTTGGTTGTCGTGTCTCAGGCTCCTCTTGGCTGTAATAGTTTCTCAGACTTTCCTTGTTTGTTATAACCTTGATGGTTTTGAGGAGTACTATTCAAGTATATTGTAGGATGTCCCTCTATTGGAATTTGATGTTTTTCTTATAAATAAACTAGACTTATTGTTCTCTGAGAAAAAAAATCACAGAAGTTTCATTTTCCTAATTTCATATTACACTATCAACATGAGGTATGACTTTGATCACTTGGCTGAGATAGTGTGTCAGGTTTTCCACTGTGAAGTCACTCTTTATTTTCCACCTTTTCTGTACTGTAATCTTTGAAAGGAAGTCATTGTGTGCAGGCCACATTTAAGGAGTGGGAATTATGCTCCACCTTTTTTAGTGTGGAATATCTACATAATTTATTTGGAATACTTCTACATAAGAGAATTTATCTATTCTCCCCATTAGGTAAGTCACTTAACTCATTCATTCAACATATAATTAATAAGCATCAACAATATGTTAGATATCAGGATAATTTTCTCATCTGCAAAACAAAGGAATTAAACTGGAGAATTCCAAAAATTCTATGATCCAAATTAAGTCCATAATCTGTAGATACTGTGGTCTGATGGAAACTTCACAACTCTTACTCTTGGCACAAAAATTGTATTTGTTCTCAGGATTGTGGGCGGGGGGGGGGGAGGGGGGGCGGGGCGGGAAGATGAACTAAACTTTATGAATTGCCATTCTGTTCTACCATTTTAGATTTAAAACAAATATTTATATTCTGGAATATGACCCAACAAACCTTGATGGTTTTATTGAACAGATCAAAGCTTAACAAAATTTTTGCCTCGACCAATAAAAACTTTCAGGGGAAAGGCACATGTATTGCTCTGCACCCTGAAGGCTAGCACAAGATTGAGGAAGTTGGAGGCATTCTATTGTAGGTAGTTTCACCTAAAGTACAAAGGAATACTTACAATAATGGTTATTATCCAAAAGCCCTCCTTCTCCACTTGCACCGTTTTATAAAGAATTCAGCCCCTGGGACCCTTGGACTTCTCCATCAGATTAAAGATATAAAAATGAATTATTGAAGAGATGTTTTGCCCTGTCCAGTGTTCCCAATGGTTAGAGCATCAGCCCACACACCAAAGGGTCTCAGGTTTGATTCCCAGTCAAGGGCATGTACCTGAGTTGCAGGTTCCCTCACTGCTCCTGGTCAGGGTGTGTGCAGAAGGCAACCAATTGATGTTTCTCCACCACTTCGATGTGTCTCTGTCTTTTTCTCTTTTCTCTCTCTCTTTCTCTTTCCCCTCCTCCTGCCCTCTCTTCCACTCTCTCTCTAAAAAGCAATGGAAAAATTATCCTCGGGTGAGGATTAACAACAACAAAAGATGTTTTTAGGAAAGCTGTTGCCAGGATGTGAATATCCACCCACTTTGACATACCACACATCCTTATCTAATGAGTTTTTCTGAATGTGTTCTCTGAAGTAGTGAAACAAAGGCAAGAATCCAACTGATAGCTGACAAAGTTTAAATGGAGTGTGAACTGGGGTCTGACTCCTGCTTGGGAAATCTAGAGGGTGAGAAATGGGCTGACTAAATGCTTTGGCAGCAGGGTCATGAGAACATGGCTGCATAAAGATGGGCCTGCATTCTCAAAAACTGCCTAAGCAAGATGTAAGTTATTCCTGAGGTTCAAATGTAGAAAACAGAGAGACAGCTTGGGATATTTTTGACCCCCATTGGTTAAGGACACTTTACATTAGAGAGGAGCAAAAAGTATCTGGAATAGCCCTGGCCAGTGTGATCAGTTGGTTTGAGCGTCATCCCATGCACAGAAGAGTCACTGGTTTGATTCCCAGTCAGGGCACATACCCAGGTTGTGGGTTTGACCATCAGGGAGCATGCGGGAGGCAGCCCATCAATGTGTTTCTTTCACATCAATGTTTCTCTCTCCTTCTCCTTCTCCCTTCCTTTCTCTCTAGAATCAATGAAAAACATATCCTTGGGGGAGGATTTTTTTTTTAAGTGCCTGGAATATATTACCAGATATCGAAGGCCTGAGGATGAAGTTGCAAGAGTTTACTTAGAGTAATAGAGATGCATCTCTCCAGGACAAGGGGATATAGGACACAGATGCAGGGAATCTCTGAAAAGCATATAAAAACACCTATTTGAGAGATTCACTTTTCATCATCTTCTAAGCCCAGAGGTCACCATGTGCTAAAAAAGAACTGTGCTTATCTCTCCTTCACTTTCAACCATGACTTTGGGTGACAAGAGCTTTTGAATGGGGGGAACTGTGACAGAGAAAGAGATGAAAGAAGAAGGGCCAAGTCTCCATTTTCCATGACGTCAGGTTTAGAGTTTGAATATTCTACTTAGTTAATTAAGACCTTTTTTTCTGACTAAACATTTATTCCCTAAAAATGAACTGGAAAGCCATGAGAGTAGCCTGGGTTTTTGTCCCAGGAAAAAGGAAGGAGTAATCCCACTGAGTGAAGTTTAAAGAGATGGTGGGAGACAAAAATAAATGAACTTGATCATAATCCACAAGTCTTATTTGTTCAATACATTATACAAGGCTCTAACAAACAACATCAGTCTCAGTAGGAAGCTGTAATATGAACACTCTGGATACCACTGCCTACCCAAACCCACTTTCATCAGCATGAAATGGTGTTTCTATTTAAGTAAACAGTAACTGGACTCCTCCACCAAGCAGTCCTTCCTTCTCTTCTCCTAAAGTCTTACACAGAAAAATCAAACTTACTCTTAAGTATTGGAATCAGTTTTCCCTTTAGAATGGAGGGTTTACTACTGGGAAGTGAGAAGCATCTTTTGCAATCTTTGAATCCACCAACACTAGTCCCCTCCTTTATGTTTTTGGTCATATAGAAAGTCAACTGTGATATCATTACATTAAAAAATAATAAATATTTTGGTATATTTTTCTAGGCATTCATTTATATTTTTCTATAAAACACAAGCAAAATATAAACTAAAATGTACAAACTTTACATGTATATAGCAAATGTATTTAAATGTGTAACAAATTATACACACATATGATGAACAGAAATGTGTTTATATTCATATGTATTTTCACACAAAAATTATATCACATAGACTATTATTTTATAAAACTTTCACATGTTTACAGTATATTACTAATATTTTTCTTTATTAAGTGTTCTGCTACTATAGAACTTTATCTACATTGTGAAATATAATAAAGTGCACAAAGTATAAATGTAGAGCTTAATGAACTGTCATAAAAAGAACACAAATGTAACCCCTCCCCTTCGAATTCAAGAACACAAGCAGCACTGTAATGCACACACATGCGCGTGCACACACTCACATATGTACATCCCTTCCTGATCACAACCTGATGTCCCCTCAGCAGGAACCATGATCCTGACTTTGATAGAACTAACTTTCTTGTTCTTCTACCAAAATGATATACTTTAATTTTACTGGTTTTGAATATATAATGTTCAAACTACTATAATACTCAGTGAGTATTTTGCTGTTTGATTTGTTTTATTGAAAATTATGTCTTAAAATTCATCCATTTTCTTTTATGGATCTGTGGTTCATTCAGTGTTATATATAGATTATTAATTATAAATTATTCAATGGAATGAATTTTCATCCATTCTATTTTTAGTGAATATTTAACCTCACTGTAAACAATTCTGCTACGAACCTCCTTGTACATGTGATTCTTTTACATGTGTCCTGGTGAACATAACATGTATTTTTCTGGGATTTCTAGTACCGGGATTGTGAGATAGATTTAATTTTAGCTTTATTAGATTCTGTTGAACTTATTTTTCAAAACAATGATTCCAATTTATGCTCTTCTCCACACAGAAGTAGATTACAGTTCCCACTGCTCTATGGCTTCACCATTCTTCGTATTGTCAGATTTTAGCTTTTGCCAATCTGGTGAATGAGTATCTTTATCTTATCATTTTAATTTGTATTTCTTCGATTGCTAATGAAGTTGGGCTCCTTTTCATATATTTACTGGACATTTGGGTTTCATTTTTCAGAAATGTTTTCTTAGGTCTTTCCAATTTTCCTAGCAAGTTATCATTTTCTTATTGGGTGGGTGAATGATACAGAGAGATTTTTTGCAACTCTTATGAGAGTCTAAAATGTTTTCAAAATGAATAATTTGAAGAGTAAAAAACTCTGCTAAGATACAAATATGTATCTATTATTATTGCTAAGTTTCTGAAAATTTTACCCTTGGTTTAAAATTTCTATTCTAAACTAAGCTGTTTTTCCAATTGTTTGACAGATAATTAATTATAAAAGAACAAGACTCAGCCTTAATTTGCCCCCATCCTTAAGAAATTTACTAAGGCCTCTCATTTCCTATGTGTGCTTTGTACAGATCTGGGAAGGAAGAATTTGGGCTTCAGGAAGCTTTAAATATTTACCAAGGTTAACGGATGATAAATCCAGCCCTTAAGACAAAGTTTATCTTGTGGTTTTGCACAATCTATAATTTGTTATTCAAATTATACCTTCTACTTCAGGAGAAAATAAGCATGAAATCTTACCCAAACCACAAATAGTAAAACTCAACTTTGAGAAACAGATCAGTGACTGATTTAAAAGTGTGTGTGTGTGTGTGTGTGTGTGTGTGTGTGTGTGTGTGTGTGAGAGAGAGAGAGAGAGAGAGAGAGAGAGAGAGAGAGAGAGAGAGAGAGAAAGAGAGAGACAGAGACAGAGACAGAGACAGAGACAGAGACAGAGACAGAGAGAGAACTTCTCTAAGGGAAGTCATCAAAAAAAGCAAAGCAGCCCTAACCGGTTTGGCTCAGTAGATAGCATCAGCCTATGGACTCAAGGGTCCCAGGTTCGATTCTGGTCAAGGGCAATGTAGCTTGGTTGTGGGCACATCCCCAGTGGGGAGTGTGCAGCAGGCTACTGATCGATGTTTCTCTCTCATCGATGTTTCTAACTCTCTATCCCACTCCCTTCCTCTCTGTAAAAAAATCAATAAAATATATTTTTAAAAAAATAAAAAGCAAAGCATTTTGACTATCTTCACCACCTCTATAGTCTAGGTTGAGTACTCCTCTCATGTACTGCCATGGCACTATTCTTCCTTCATTCTTATTAGATGGTATTATAATTGTCTGTTTACTTTTTTGTATGAACAGGCATCATGCCATTCTTACTTACCATTTTATCACTAGCAGCCAGCAAAATGTGATAATAGGACAGATGCTCAACAATATTTTTGGCAGGCTCATGGGATACAGGAGGACCTCAACACCAAAGTGAAGAAGATATGGACATCCAGGTACAGGAAGCTCAAGAGTCCCCAAGCAAGATCAATCCAAAGATTACTCTGAGACACATTAAATAAAAATGTTAAAAATCAAAGATAAGCCCTGACAGGTTTGGCTCAGTGGATAGAGCGTTGGTCTGCAGACTGAAGGGTCCTGGGTTCGATTCCAGTCAAGAGCATGTACTAGTAACTTGGTTGCGGGCACATCCCCAGTGGGGGGTATGCAGGAGGCAGCTGATTGATGTTTCTTTCTCATCAATGTTTCTAGCTCTCTATCCCTCTTCCTTCCTCTCTGTAAAAAATCAATAAAATATATTTTTTAAAAAATCAAAGACAAGGAGAAAAGTAGCAATTTCATTTCTATGTTAATAACAAAATATCTGAAAGATACTAAAGATAGCATCAAAAATAATAAAATATTGAGGAATAAATTAACCAAAGAAGTGAAAGATACATATATTGAAAACTGTTAAGATATTGATGAAAAAGTTGAAGAAGACATAAATGGAAAGATATTCTGAGTTCACAGATCAGAAAAATTAACATTATTGAAATGGTCATACTACCCAAAGCCATCTATAGAGTCAATACAATCCCTATCAAAAATCCAATGGCATTTCTCACAGAAACAGAAAAAGCAATGCTAAAATCTGTGTGGAACTACGAAAGATGTGGAATAGCCAAAATAATATTGAGAAAAACAAAGGTGAGGGCATCATATTTCTTGGTTTCAAACTATATTACAAAGCTAGAGTAATCAAAACAGTATGGCATTGGCATAAAAATAGACACATAGACCAAGGGAATAAAATCAAGAGCCCAGAAATAAACCCATGCATAAATGGTCAATTAATATTTGACAAGGGAGCCAATAATACTCAATGGGGAAAGGCCAGCCTTTTCTTTTTTAAAAATAATTCTTTATTGTTGAAAATATTACATATGTTCCCCTTTCCCCCCCATTGACTCCCTCTAGGCCCTCCTCCCGCCCCAGGCCTTCAGCACCCTACAGTCTTTTCAATTAATTTTGTTGGGAAAACTGGACATTTATATACAAAAGAATAAAATTAGATGTCTATCTTGCACCACTCACAAAAATTAACTCTAAATGGATTAAGGAATTAAGTGTAAGACCTGAAATTGTACAACTCTTAGAAAAAAAAAAACATAGAAAAATGCTCTTTGACATTAGTCATGGCAATGATTTTTTTTTCAGCATATGATATTTTAACATCCTAAATCACTTGCTTCATGATTTCTCCTATACAGTAAGTCCTCAGGTTACATCGGGGATCTGTTCCTATGGCATGACGTAATGCTATTTTCGCTGTAAGTCTGAACCCAACTATATAAGCACCTACGTCACTCACATGGAGCACATACATAGCAGTAAAGAAGTGAAACAGAGTTAGCCTGGAGGTCAAATCACCCCCGGTATTGCCGACAACAATCAAGGCTTAACTACAACAAGACTGCGCACAAAGACCACTAGGGGGTGCACCAAGAAAGCATAAAAAATGCGGAGACAAAGAAACAGGACAAAACTGTCAATGGAGGATATTGAGTTCAGAACCACACTTTTAAGGTCTCTTAAGAACTGTCTAGAAGCCGCCGATAAATGTAGTGAGATCCTCAAGAAATCTAATGAGACCCTTGATGTTATGATAAAGAACCAACTAGAAATTAAGCACACACGGACTGAAATAACGAATATTATACAGACTCCCAACAGCAGACCAGAGGAGCGCAAAAATCAAGGCAAAGATTTGAAATGCGAAGAAGCAAAAAACACCCAACCGGAAAAGCAAAATGAAAAAAGAATCCGAAAATACGAAGATAGTGTAAGGAGCCTCTGGGACAGCTTCAAGCGTACCAACATCAGAATTATAGGGGTGCCAGAAGATGAGAGAGACCAAGATATTGAAAACCTATTTGAAGAAATAATGACAGAAAACTTCCCCCACCTGGTGAAAGAAATAGACTTACAGGTCCAGGAAGCGCAGAGAACCACAAACAAAAGGAATCCAAAGAGGACCACACCAAGACACATCATAATTAAAATGCCAAGAACAAAAGACAAAGAGAGAATCTTAAAAGCAGCAAGAGAAAGAAACTCAGTTACCTACAAGGGAATACCCATACGACTGTCAGCTGATTTCTCAACAGAAACTTTGCAGGCCAGAAGGGAATGGCAAGAAATATTCAAAGTGATGAATACCAAGAACCTACAACCAAGATTACTTTATCCAGCAAAGCTATCATTCAGAACTGAAGGTCAGATAAAGAGCTTCACAGATAAGGAAAAGCTAAAGGAGTTCATCACCACCAAATCAGTATTATATGAAATGCTAAAAGGTATCCTTTAAGAAGAGGAAGCAGAAGAAAAAGGTAAAGATACAAATTATGAACAACAAATATGCATCTATCAACAAGTGAATCTAAGAATCAAGTGAATAAATAATCTGGTGATCATAATAGAATCAGGGACATAGAAAGGGAATGGACTGACTATTCTTGGGGGGGGGGGGGGAAGGGTGTGGGAGATGCGGGAAGAGACTGGACAAAAATCGTGCACCTATGGATGAGGACAGTGGGTGGGGAGTGAGGGCGGAGGGCGGGGCGGGAACTGGGAGGAGGGGAGTTATGGGGGGAAAAAAGAGGAACAAATGTAATAATCTGAACAATAAAGATTTAATTAAAAAAAAAAAGAAGTGAAACAGTAAAAAATATTTAAAAGAAAGATAACAATTCCTGACCTTTACTTGTGGTAAATAAATAATAAAAAACATAAACACATATGTATATATGTTGAAATGACGGAACAGATTTAAGGCTTCTGTCCTACAAGATCGCCCCCATTTCAGATGCCATTCACAAGTCCCAATTTGTTAATGGTATTTTTGACTGACTAGCTATAGTTTTGAAGGTTCCCACACCCCTCCTCATGTTCAAGAATTCATTGGAACAACTCACAGAACTCAGGTAAACACTTTACTTTCTATTTTCAGTTAATTATAAAGGATACAACTCAGAAACAGCCAAATGGAAGAGATGTATACAGACAAGGCATGGAGGAAGCGGCACGGAGCTTCAATGTCCTATAAAGGCACACCATCTTCCCAAAACCTCTATTTTCACCAACCAGGAAATTCTTCAAACTCCATCATTTAGGAATTTTAATGGAGGTTTCATTATGTAGGCATGATTGAGTAAGTCAGTGTCCATTGGCAATTAACTCAATTACCATCAACAGAGGTAAAGGATGAGGAGTAGGGATGGGACTAAAAGTTCTAATCCTCTAATACAGTGGGGCCTTGACTTACAAGTTTAATTCGTTCTGAGACTGAGCTCGTTAAGGAGCTCGTTAACTCAAATTACTCTATCAACTCAATGCAAAAAATCAGCCGAGAGACAGCTGGTATCTCAAAAAACTCATTAGGATGCTCATAAGTCAAGGCCCTACTATACTGCCTTTCATAGTCTTTCTGTCTATCTAAAGCTCTCTATAGGGTCCCCAACCACCAGTCATCTCATTACCATACCAAAGACACTCTTAGCACTCCAGTGATTCCAAGGCTTTAGAAGCTATCCGCCAGGAACTGCTAATAAAGACCAAATATGATTTTATATCACAGCATATTAACTCCTACCTCAGTCATGCCATCTATGCAAACTCTTGGCCTCAGGGGCTGATCTAATGATCAGAGTAGATAAATTTCAGAAATTCATTATTAAAATTTAAAAAATACATATTAAGACATTATTGAGAGGTCAGTAGCAGCATTTTATTTCCAAAAAGTACTGCAACAGTATAAAAGCAGTCTTAGTTGTATAAAAAAACAAGGTTCACTCATAGACCTTCTAAGTCCCAGGAATAAATCATTAACCATTCTGAGCTTTGTTCTTCTCACCTGGTTTGTAAAATGAGAGATAACCCATTATACTTTATAACTTTTTTTGTTATGTCTCAAATAAGAAAATATATGTTGTTAACCCAATAATAAAACCATAGCCCTTGCTGGGTGTTTCAGTTGGTTGGTGCATTGTCTGGTATACCCAAAAAGGTTGTGGATTCAATTCCAGTCAGGGCACATACCTAGGTTTCAGGTTTCATCCGGAATCAGGCACATATGGGAGCGACCAATGATGTTTCTCTCTCCCAGTGATATTTCTCTCTCTCTCTCTTTCTCCCTCCTTCTCTCTCTCTCTCCACCCTTTCCTCTCTCTAAAATCAATAAACATATATCCTAGGGTGAGGATTAAAAATACATAAATAAATACATAGCCACTGGGGGTGAGGGGAAGGGAAGCCACAATGAAAAGCAACAAGCTTTTGTTTGAGATCAAAGGATTGTAATTCAGGAAGCACTGACTCAGGCAGAAACCCAAATAGCACCCCTATTTCATGGTGTAGGCAAGGAGTTTTTATGAGATAAGAAAGGGAAATAATTACATAATTTAAAAAAGGAATTTCTATTAGTGTTACAAGCTAAATTACTCTAGCTACATGGCTGATTATTGATTCTACAGCACATCCATAATAATCTGTTCTTGTGTGGTCAGGATGTTTGCTTTCCTGTTAGTTTTTTTGTAAGACAATGTTGATTTGGTCCAATCTAAAAGTTATTCTGCCCCGTTCAAACATTCCTGACATTCAAGGAGTAAGATGTGCAAGACAATTCCTCTAAAATGGCTGTTTAGTTCTATTTTAAAGTGGCTCCTCTTATGTCAACTTTTCCCAATGTGAAGATGCTTGGCTAATTGTATAAAGTGTTTTATAAAAATACTAGGGGCCCGGTGCACGAAATTCGTGCACTGGGTGTGTGGGGGTGGGGAGTGTCCCTCAGCCCAGCCTGCCCCCTCTCACATACTGGGAGCCCTCAGGCGTTGACCCCCATCACCCTCCAATCACAGGATTGGCCCCTTGCCCAGACCTGAGGCCTCTGGCAGAGGTGTCAGGCCTGGGCAGGGGACCCCCAGCTCCCTGCAGTTGCAGGTTCCGCCCCAGCCCAGGCCTAACGCCTCTGGCCTAGGTGTCCGGCCCGGGCAGCGGGGACCCACAGCTGCAGCGGCCCCGCGATCGTGGGCCTCGCTTTAGGCCCAGGCAAGGGACCCCTAGCTCCTGGGACTGCCAGCTTCGACCGTGCCCAGCTCCCATTGCTGGCTCCACCCCTACTTCCTGCTATCACTGGCCAGGGCGGAAAAGGCACCTGATTCTCCGATCATGGCTGGGGGGCAGGGCAAAGGCGGCCCCAGGGCCGCCTTTGCCCTGCCCCCCAGCTCTTAGCTCCCCCCTGGGTTTCTGATCACTGTCAGTGGCAGGGGGCTTCTTCCTGCTTTCCCTTTCGCCTCCCTGCACTGTGCCTACATATGCAAATTAACCGCCATCTTGTTGGCAGTTAACTGCCAATCTTAGTTGGCAGTTAATTTGCATATAGCCCTGATTAGCCAATGAAAAGGGTAGCTCGTACGCCAATTACCATTTTTCTCTTTTATTAGTGTTGATTACACAAAGGACAGGATTTCATATTTGGTTTCCAGAAAATTGTTCAATTTAAACAAACAATTCTATTAGAAAAGAAGCTCTTTCAATGCATTTCCTGCTATTTATACCACTTTGATATTGCCATTTGAAATTGCACCTTTAGCATATTTATCGCACCTTAGCTTTGAAAATTAGTCATTAGCCAGCTCTACCTAGCTATAAATGCTTTCCAAAACCATGTGCTTTGAAATGCTGAGCAACACTCATAACCTATTAAAAACCGTTTTAATCCTTACCAAAGGATATGTTTTTATTGATTTTTAGAGAGAATGGAAGGGAGAAAGACATCAATGTGAGAGAGAAACATTGATGGGTTGCCTCCCGAATGAGCTCCAACCTAGGTATGTGCCCTGACCAGAAATAGAATCAGCAACTTTTTGGTGTAGGGGAGGATGCTCCAACCAACTGAACCACCTAGCCAGGGCCTATTAAAATTTTTTAAAATATGATTTTATTGCAGAGTGGTTAAAATATGAATGGGAGCCAAAACCGATTTGGCTCAGTGGATAGAGCGTCGGCCTGCGGACTGAAAGGTCCCAGGCTCAATTCCGGTCAAGGGCATGTACCTTGGTTGTGGGCACATCCCCAGTAGGAGATGTGCAGGAGGCAGCTGATCGATGTTTCTCTCTCATAGATGTTTCTAATTCTCTATCTCTCTCCCTTCTTCTCTGTAAAAAATCAATAAAATATATTTAAAAAAACACACAAATCTATTACTTTAAAAAATATATGAATGGGACCTATAAATAGAAAATTTTAATATACTTATTTATAAAATACTATGAAATATTTTTATATTTTATATAAAACTTTATATATTTGTATGAAAATATATATTATATTATACTAGAGGCCCGGTGCACAAAAATTTGTGCACTCAGGTGGGTCCCTCAGCCCGGCCTATGTCCTCTCGTACTCTGGGACCCCTCAGGGGACAACCACCTGCTGGCTTAGGCCCACTTCCCAGGGAATTGGGCCTAAGCTGGCAGTCAGACATCCCTCTGGCAGCCCGGGAGCCCTCAGGAGATGTCCACTTGCCAGCAGGGAGCAGGCTTAAGCTGCAGTCAGACATCCTTAGCGCTGCTGAGGAGGTGGGAGAGGCTCCCACCACCACTGCTGTACTGGCAGCCGTCAGCCTGGTTTGTGGCTGAGCAGAGCTCCCCCTGTGGGAGCACACTGACCACCAGGAGGCAGCTCCTGCATTGAGCGTCTGCCCCCTGGTGGTTAGTGTGTGTCATAGTAACCAGTCATTTCCAGTCGTTCTGCTGCTAGGGTCAATTTGCATATTACCCTTTTACTATATAGGATAGAGGCCTGGTGCACGGGTGGGGACCAGCTGGTTTGCCCTGAAGGGTGTCCCGGATCAGGGTGGGCGTCCCGCTGGGGTGCCTGGCCAGCCTGGGTGAGGGGCTGATGGCTGTTTGCAGGCTGGCCACAGCCCCCAGCCACCCAAGCTCCCAGGGGAGGCTGGCTGGAAGCAGGTATCTGGGATTTATGTATCTTCTATAATTGAAACTTTGTTGCCTTGAGCGGAGGCCACAGCCAGCCAGGGCCGGTGGGAAGCTTGGCTGCCTCCATCACCGGGGCAACCAAGCCTCCTGCTTGCTCCAGCTCTGTGGCTGCTGGCTGCCATCTTGGTTGGGTTAATTTGCATATAGTCGCTCTAATTGGCTGGTGGGCATGGCTTGGGGTGTGGCGAAGGTGTGGTCAATTTGCATATTTCTCTTTTATTAGATTAGATATTATTTATTTAATATATTCATATATATTATATAATACATTTTTATTATATTAATATAAAAATATCATGGGAGATCTGGCTGACCTTTGTCCCTAGTCTCTGGGAGGCACCCTTCAAATCCTTGGAAATTTCCTGAGTGGTAAGAATCTTTTTTATGCATGGTATAATAAACCTTAAACCACATTTGATAGTTTATGCTAATAAGATGACTCATTGTGAGCCCCTATAAGTTTATGATAAGGGAATGACTCAGAATGGGACATGGCTACATCAGAAAGACATACCATGCAATTAGAGGGTTGGGCCTTTGAGCCATATCATACAAGCATGACCTCCAAGAAAGGAGTAAATGAGAGATTGAGTTCAACCTTCTGGCCAATGATTCAATCAATCATACCTAAATAATGAAACCCCAATAAATTTTGGACACCAAAGCTCAGGTAAATAACCCTGGTTAACAGTTTGGGAGGGTGGAGTGTGGGAGAGGGGAATATATTCCCAGACCCCCAATGGATGTCTGAAACCAAGGATAGTGCTGAATCCTATATATACTATGTTTTTTCCTATACATACATACCTATGGATAAAGTTTAATTTATAAATTAGGCATAGTAGGAGATTAACAATAATAACTAATAATAAAATAGAACAATTATAACAAAATGTAATAAAAGCTGTGAATGTGGACTCTTTCTCTCTCAAAATCTCTGATAACAGATGTGATCATCGAGAGAGCTGCTAATAGGCATGAAGGGTATACAGGTGGACAAAGGAATGACTCATGTCCTAAACAGCATGAAGGGGGACACTGAGAGATTTCATCACACTACTCAGAACAGTGCACAATTGAAAATGTCTTTATTGTTTATTTCTAAAATTTTAATTTAATATTTTCAAACAGCTGTTGACCATGGGTAACTGAAACTGCAGAAAACTACACCACAGATAAGAGGGGACTACTGTACTCTGGGAATTATTACACATCAATAAGCTTACTATTGGGAAGAGGACATGAAAACTTTGCATTTGAGACCTTCCCAGACTTTTCCCTATGGTCTTATTTTTTGGGGTGTCCTAATTTGTGTCTTGTTTTTCACTTTTTGCTATAATAAAATTGTTATGGTAAATATAGCACTTACCTGAGTTTTTTGAGTTGTTCTGGAGAATTATCAAAACTGAGGGGATAGCCCAACTGGCGTGTCTCAGTGGTTGAGTGTCAACCTATGAACCAGGAGGTCTCGGTTGGATTCCTGGCCAGGGCATGTACTCGGGTTGTGGGCTTTATCCCCAGTGTGGGATGCGCAGAAGGCAGTCAATCAGTGATTCTCTCTCATCACTGATGTTTCTATCTTTCTCTCCCTTCCTCTCTAAAATCAATAAAAAATATTTTTTAAAAACTGAGGGGATAGTGGAAACCCCCAAATTTGTAGCCAATTGGTCAGAAGTGCAGGTGTCCTGGAAGCTCTGGAGCTTGTGGCTGATATCTGAAGTGAGGACAGACTGTGTCCTTAATTTTGAAGTTGACCTAACTCAAGATAGTATCAGAATTACATTGCAGGGCCCTACCTATCCTACCTGCCTAACCAATCCTCTTTCCTACTCCTCTCTCAGAATAATAATGATGGAATCATTTGAAATTTATATCATTTGAAATGATAGAATCTTTGAAGCAAGATTGTCTATTCCTACCTCCACAACTTATCAGGAGGCAGTATAAGAAGATGGTAGTAAAGATATTGAGCTCTAAAATCAGAATGCATGAGTTCAAAATCTACCTCTGCTATTTCCCTGGTTATATGAGCTTGAGCAAGTTATTTAACTTCTCAAAGTTTTACTTTCTTCACCTGCAATATGAAATAATAAAAGTAGCAATCTCTTTGCACTAATTAAATGAAGTGATGCTTAGTGCTGTATCTAAAATATATTAAGAATTCAGTGAATGTTAGCTGTTTCTTTGTCATTATTATGAAACATAGGAAACAAACCAAAGAGCTAAGAATCTTGTTTACAGGCATACAGCTGGCTAGAAGTAGAGATGTGCCTGGAGCACAGGTCTCCTTACTTGGATACTTCTATTTCATTATTCTGTCTTTATATCATGATGCCTCTTTCCTGTAGCTTCCTCATTGTTCCTCTATCTAAAACATTAATTCCTACCAGTCTACTTTTTTCACACACTTAAAATATCCTCTTGCTTCTTTTCCATCAATGTCATTACTATGCTTCCTTCAAAATCCAGCTGTCTTCATCTTTTTACCGGTAAGCCTCTACAGATTACTATAGTCAACTGTGGTAAAAGGTTGATTATATTCTGCTTAGTATTGTATGTATGCATGATTTATCTATCTATAATTTACTACACAAAGTTGTATATACTCCCAAGGACATGTGTTCTACTTGTTAGGTTTTTGTGGTTTTGCTTTTTTTTTTTTTTTTTTTAATCTTCCTGCTGGGACACAGAGTAATCTATAATTAGGACAAGTTAAACATTTGGTTTTTTTAAAAAAAAAAATTTATTGATTTCTTACAGAGAGGAAGGGAGAGTGACAGAGAGTTAGAAACATCGATCAGCTGCCTCCTACACACCCCCTACTGGGGATGTGCCTGCAACCAAAGTACATGCCCTTGACTGGAATCGAACCTGGGACCCTTCAGGCCGCAGGCCGACGCTCTATTCACTGAGCCAAACCGGTTAGGGCAAACATTCTGTTCTTATTTGTAGATTCATCCCAGGATTACAACAAATTGTTGTCAAAACGCATCTTTCAGAGAATATGCCAAATCTCAACATTCCTTGTCCTACATCACTATACTCCTAAATAGCTATTAATGGCATCATTAATGCTTGGGTCTTTTCAAGCATTCCATATTACTGATGCTAACTTCTCACACTAGGCAAGTTGAGTTCCCATTTTAAACTAATGGAGAGTATAAGGGAGAGAATAGTGATAATAAGGCTGAAAAGCTAGGCAGGGGACATACCATTTAGAGCTTTATAAGTAATATTAATATTTTGGATTTATCCTGTGTGCAAAGGAAATCCACTAAGCTGTGGAGCAGGAAGATGAATCCAACAAATTGGAAGGGGAATGAATAGACTAGTTGGAGAGCTATTGCAGTAATCCAGGTTTTTTAAAAAGGATAATTTGGATTAGAGTGATGGTGACAGAGACGGACTGAATATATTACAGTAGGTAGCTAGTTAGATATTAATTAAAGAGAAGGGAGCCAGACATCTAATTAAGCTAGATTAACTAGGAAACTACAGCTTCACAGACAATATAGGGGACAGTTGCATCCTCTACCAAAGGGATGTTAATTGCCAAGCAGGCAGTAAACACTGGCTTTCCAATCTCCCTGGTGAATAACCAGCCCATTCACCTGGATTGGGGTTGAGGGAAGGGATAAACAAAGGAGAAATTTCTTTACTGGGCACATTTGCAAGATGGCACAAGAGGAAGTCCTTCTACTAAGTGCATGTGCAATAGAAGCCAGATGATGAAGCAGAACTTCGAAGTCTGCATAGTAGGAGCCAAAATGGCAACCATAAAGGAAGACAGTTTAGCCTGAGAAAAGCTGTGGATACGATGAGGGGATGGAACCCCATGATTCAGGAAAGGATTGAATAGGGGAAGGCTAGCACAACGCCTGAAGAATTAGGAAGGTGATTGGTTAATTTGAAAGGAAGCTTACCCCTTCCCAAACGCAAAGATATAATCAAAATTTAACAAAGGCCTCAGGCGCATTCTCTCTCTGTAGCAGCCCCATTGGCCTGGACGTGGCAGCTGCAAGGTTGTTGTTTTGCATAACATGACAACCTAAAATATCAGCAATATTTTCTTTCCCTAGAATACGAAATACAAATCCCCTTCTTTCTTTCTCTTAGAAAAAATCCTATCTAATAAAAGAGAAAAATGGTAATTGGCATACGACTATACCCTTTTCATTGGCTAATCAGGGCTATATGCAAATATAGATTGGCAGTTAACTGCCAACAAGATGGCGGTTAATTTGCATATGTAGGCACAATGCAGGGAGGCGAAAGGGAAAGCAGGAAGAAGCCCCCTGCCACTGACAGTGATCAGAAACCCAGGGGGGAGCTAAGAGCTGGGGGGCAGGGCAAAGGCGGCCCTGGGGCCGCCTTTGCCCTGCCCCCCAGCCATGATCGGAGAATCAGGTGCCTTTTCCGCCCTGGCCAGTGATAGCAGGAAGTAGGGGTGGAGCCAGCAATGGGAGCTGGGCACGGTCGAAGCTGGCAGTCCCGGGAGCTAGGGGTCCCTTGCCTGGGCCTAAAGCAGAGCCCACGATCGCGGGGCCGCTGCAGCTGCGGGTCCCCGCTGCCCGGGCCGGACGCCTCAGCCAGAGGCGTTAGGCCTGGGCAGGGGCGGAGCCTGCAACTGCAGGGAGCTGGGGGTCCCCTGCCCAGGCCTGACACCTCTGCCAGAGGCCTCAGGCCTGGTCAAGGGGCCAATCCGGTGATTGGTGATCGGAGGGTGATGAGGGTCAACTCCTCTGGCCGAGGCATCAGGCCTGGGCGGGGGGCTGAGCCAGGGATTGGGGGGATATGATGGTCCCCTTGCCCAGGCCTGAAGCCTGGGTCAGAGGCGTCAGGCTTGGGCGGGGGGTGGAGCAAGCGATTGGAGGGAGATGGGGGTCCCCTGCCCAGGCATGATTCCTGGGCCAGAGGCCTCAGGCCTGGGCGGGGGCCAGAGCCAGTGATCAGGAGGAGATGGGAGTCCCCTGTCGAAGCCTGACACCTCTGGCAGAGGCGTCAGGCCTGGGCAAGGGGCCGATCAGGCGATCGGAGGGTGATGGGGGTCTACGCCTCTGGCCGAGGCATCAGGCCTGGGCAAGGGGCCGATCCTGCGATTGGAGGGTGATGGGGGTCAACACCTGAGGGCTCCCAGTATGTGAGAGGGGGCAGGCTGGGCTGAGGGACACTCCCCTCCCCACACACACACCCAGTGCACGAATTTCGTGCACCGGGCCCCTAGTAAATAAATAAAAACCAGAAAAGTAGTTCCTGAGTGATGGATGAGAAAAGCTGGGTAACATTAAAATAGTCCAATGATAATGGTAAAAGTAGGCTTTTAAAAGGTACTATTGAATACTAGAGGCCCAGTGCACGAAATTTGTGCACTGGTGGGGGATGGTGTCCCTCAGCCCAGCCCACACCCTCTCCAATCAGGAAACTCTCTCACAATCCGGGACTATTGGCTCCCAACCGCTCGTCTGCCTGCCTGATTACCCCTAACCACTTCTGCCTGCCAGCCTGATCACCCCTAACCACTCCCCTGCCAGCCTGATCGATGCCTAACTTCTTTCCGGCCAGCCCGATCACCCCCAACTGCCCTCCCCTGCCGGCCTGTTTGCCCCTAACTGCCATCCCCTGCTGTCCTGGTCCCCGCTAACTGCCCTCCCTCCCCTGCAGGCCCGGTCACCCCCAACTGTCCTCCCCTGCAGACCTGGTCATCCCCAACTGCCCTCCCCTGCCAGCCATCTTGTGGTGGCCATCTTTTGATACATGGGGGTGGTCATCTTGTGTGAGGGCATGACAGTCCATTTGCATATTACCTCTTTATTATATAGGATGCTCAGAACTGTGAGCCACACAGAGAAAACATTCACTCTGGCACTGCTGCCTTCACCAGAAAACCATTATAATTTGATGAATGAGGGAATGAACAGCTCCTACAGCAGCAGTTGTATTCATTAGTTACTCCTGTAGGCTTAGCTATGAGGAAAAGGTGGTCTATTCAGACAATTAGCCTATTACTATTACAAAAACAACTGACCACACCCTCTGCATGACTCTCGTGATCTCATTTTATTACAGTGTATGTCAGCTTCATAATTCATATAAAGTAGGTGTGCAACTTAGAGATTGCCAAATTGACTTCAAAGTTGGCCTTGAAATTGTGTGTGTTTTTTTAATCTATTCTTGCATACACCCACTCTAGATTTTCAAGAATGCAGAAGTTCAAGTTAGCAAATTATTCCTCTCGTTAGCCAATTGTTGACACTATACTCTTTATCCCTAAAGAATTGTGAATTATTTTTAAAGTGAAAGGGGGGAAAATGAATGTAATGGGCCATGTTACTGTTTCTTGGGTTTAAGAAATAATTTGAGGTGGGGGGCGTTGGGAGGGTGTAGAGATTGAGAAAAGAAGAGGAAAAACAGTGTGTTGATTGCAGGGAGGCAGTGGAGGAGAGAATAAAGGGAGGATAAATGGTGATAGAGATTTGATTTTGGGTGGTGAACACAATACAGTATAGAGATGATGTGTGCACCTGAAAGCTGTATAATTTTGCTGTGTCACCCCAATAAATTGAATAAAAAGGAGAAAAAAAGAAATAATTTGAATTATTTTGAATCTTCCTTTTAGACGGTATGCGGACACTGTTCATTAACTATTCAACACTTGCGACAGTAATAAATACCATCCTTCTTCCCTATTCATGAACATTGTGGACGAAAGGGGCCACATGCTTACCTGACAAGCTCAGGGACGACCTGCATGGTAGTCTTGCAAACTCAGAGATGCAAAGTAACCACAAAGGATGGTCTAAAATTGAACTTTAACTAAAATCAGTTATGGTGGGTAGTTAGGTCCTAGGCTGGTATCTTCACTGACAAGGTCAACATTTACCTTAACTAAGCCTATCTATCTTTTTGCATAGGATGACATATCCTTGAAATGTCTGGGTAACTTGTAACTTCCCTTTTTCCAGACCCCTTGGGGTCTTTCATTGTTATTGTTACCATGTTAATTGTTGACTGTTGACTATTCTGCACCCACCTAACTATGTGTCTATCATTTTATTTTTTTTTCCTGTATTGATTAAGGTATTACATATGTGTCCTTATCCCCCTATTGTCGCCCCACTGCCCACTGGTGCCCTCATCACCCCTAGTGTCTTGTGTCCATGGGTTATGCTTATATGCATGTATATAAGTCCTTTGGTTGATCTCTCAGCTTTCTCCCACCCTCTCCTGCCTTCCCTCTGAGGTTTGACAATCTGATCAATGCTTTTCTGTCTCTGGATCTATTTTTGTTCATCATTTTATGTTGTTCATTATATTCCACATATCAGTGAAATCATATTATATTTATCTTTCTCTGGCTGGCTTATTTTGCTTAGCATAATGCTCTCCAGGTCCATCCATACTGTTGCAAATGGTAGGAGTTCTTTCCTTTTTACAGCAGTGTAATATTCCATTGTGTAGATGTACCACAGTTTTTGTTTTTGTAAATATATTTTATTGATTTTTTTACAGAGAGGAAGGGAGAGAGATAGAGAGTTAGAAACACGGATGAGAGAGAAACATCGATCAGCTGCCTCCTGCACACCCCCACTGGGGATGTGCCCACAACCAAGGTACATGCCCTTGACTGGAATCGAACCCAGGACTCTTCAGTCTGCAGGCTGACGCTCTATCCACTGAGCCAAACCAGTTAGGACAATACCACAGTTTTTTAATCCACTCATCTGCTGATGGGCATCTTAGGCTGTTTCCAAATCTTAGCTATTGTAAATTGTGCTGCTATGAACTTAGGGGTGCATATATCCTTTCTGGTTGGTGTTTCTAGTTTCTTGGGATATATTCCTAGAAGTGGAATCACTGGGTCAAATGGGAGTTCCATTTTTAGTTTTTTGAGGAAACTCCATACTGTTCTCCACAGTGGCTGCACCAGTCTGCATTCCCACCAGCAGTGCACAAAGGTTCCTTTTTCTCCACATCCTCGCCAGCACTTGTCATTTGTTGATTTGTTGATGACAGCCATTCTGACAAGTGTAAGATGGTATCTCATTGTCGTTTTGATTTACATCTCTTGAATGATTAGTGACTTTGTTTTCATATGTCTCTTGGCCTTCTGTATGTCCTCTTTTGAAAAGTATCTATTTAGGTATGTTGCCCATTTTTTGATTGGGTTGTTTATTTTCCTTTTGTAAGTTGTATGAGTTCCCTGTAAATATTGGAGATTAAACCCTTATCAGAGATAACATTAGCAAATATGTTCTCCCATGCAGTGGGCTTTCTTGTTGTTTTATTGATGGTTTCTTTTGCTGTGCAAAAGCTTTTTATTTTGATGTAGTCCCACTTGTTTACTTTCTCTTTAGTTTCCATTGCCCTAGGAGCTGTATTGGTGAAGATATTGTTTCGGCATATGTCTGAGATTTTGCTGCCTGTAGATTCTGCTAAGATTTTTATGGTTTCTTGTCTTACATTTAAGTCCTTTATCCATTTTGAGTTTATTTTTGTGTACGGTGTAAGTTGGTGGTCTAATTTCATTTTTTTTTTGCATGTATCTGTCCAATTTTCCCAGCACCATTTATTGAAGAGACTGTCTTGACTCCATTGTATGCTCTTGCCTCCTCTGACAAATATTAATTGAGCATAGTGGTTTGGGTCAATTTCTGGGTCCTCTATTCTATTTCGTTTGGTCTATGTGTCTGTTCTTGAGCCAGTACCAGGCTGTTTTGAAAACAGTGGCTTTGTAATACACTTTGATATCTGGTATTGTGATCTCTCCTACTTTGTTCTTCTTTCTCAGGATCGCTGCAGCTATTCAGGGTCTTTTTTTATTCCAGATGAATTTTTGGAGAGTTCGTTCTATGTCTGTAAAATATGCCATTGGTATTTTAATGGGGAGTGTACTGAATCTATAGATTGCTTTGGGCGGTATGGACATTTTAATGATGTTGATTATTCCAATCCATGAACATGGTATGTTCTTCCATTTGTTTATGTCTTCCTCTATCTCTTTTTTCAGTGTCCTGTAGTTTTCCAAGTATAGGACTTTTACCTCCTTAGTTAAGTTTATTCCCAGGTATCTTAATTTTTTTTGGTGCAATGGTAAATGGGATTGTTTTTAAAATCTCTCTTTCTGTAAATTCACTATTGGTGTATAAAAATGCCGTAGATTTTTGGGCATTAACTTTGTATCCTGCTACATTGCCGAAAAGTCTAATAATTTTTTGAGGGAGTCTTTAGGGTTTTCTATGAACAGTATCATATCATCTGCAAATAATGACAGTTTTACTTCTTTTCCAACTTGGATACCTTTTATTTCTTCTTCTTGTCTAATTGCTATGGCTAGCACTTCCAGTACTATGTCAAACAGGAGTGGTCAAAGTGGGCATCCCTGCCTTGTTCCTGTTCTTAGGTGAAATGGTTTTAGTTTTTGCCCATTGAGTATGATGTTGGCTGTAGGTTTGTTATATAAGGCTTTTATTATGTTGAGGTATGATCCCTCTATTCCCACTTTGCTGAGGGTTTTTATCAAGAAAGGGTGTTGGATTTTGTCAAATGCTTTTCCTGCATTAATTGATATGACTATGTGATTTTTATCTCTCAATTTGTTTATGTGATGTATCATGTTTATTGATTTGCGGGTATTGTACCATCCTTGCATCCCCAGGATAAATCCTACTTGGTCATGGTGTATGATCTTTCTGATGTTATGATGGATCCGATTTGCTAGCATTTTGTTGAGGATTTTGGCATCTATGTTCATGAGGGATACTGGCCTTTAATTCTCTTTCTTTGTGTTGTCTTTATCAAATGATATGATGATGAAAATATCATTTTACTTTTTATCCAATCTCAGGGGTTCACCACCCCCTTTGCTTTCTCCCACCTCTCTAATCTATCACCAATAGATTTCATGTAACCCACCTACATCCCTCCTTTGATTGCAATGTATAAAAATAGATGAAAACCTGCCATTCTCTGGAGAATTATCTCAATCCATTGAGGTTCTGCTTCCCAGCAGTTGCCAACAGTTTGCCTCAGATAAACTCACAAGAATTATTTACAGGTTTCAATGTTTTTACATTAACAACAGTAAAGCTTATAGTTGTCAATGGACATTTGAGTCATTTTCTGTTTTTTGCTATTACAAACTGCACTGCTATGAACATACCTATACTTCCTTCACATGTCTCCCAATATAAATATGCAAGAATTTCTCTAGGAGTGAGACTGATGAATCATGGGGTATTTTTATTATTTTCTTTATAAAGTGGTTATACCAAGTTATCTTCCCATCCACAGTATATGTATTCCTCCTGCTTTATATGACCACCAACACTATTTATTGTTAGAGTTTTTTATTTTTGCCAGTCTCATGGATAAGGTTATGATTTTTTGTTTTGTTTTGTTATATTTTGTTAATCCTCATCAGAGAATATTTTTCCCATTAATTTTTAGAGATGGAGGGAGGGAGAGAGGGGGGGAGGGAGAAACACTGATGTGAGAGAGACACATCTATTAGTTGCCTCCCACAGGAGCCTCAACTGGGCCAGGGATCAAACATGCAACCCAGGTGTGTGCCCTTGACTGGAAATCAAATCCAAGACCCTTTGATGCATGGGTCGATGCTCTAACCACTGGGAACACTGGCCAGGGATATGTTTAAGGTTTTAATTTGCATTTCCTAAATTACTAATGAAGTAGAACATTTTTAATCGCTTAATTGGCTCTTCAGCTTTGTTTTTCTGTGAAATACCTACTCAAATTTTTGTCCATTTTTCTATTGAATTTTTTTCTAACTGATGTGTACAAGTAATATATATCCTGGATAATGACCTTTTGTCAGTTTTATCAGTTGCAAATGGCTTCTCCAATTTGTGCTTTGTATCCTCATTCTTTGTCTTTGAGTAAACAGAAATTTTAATATAGTTGAATTTATAAATCTTTTCCTTCACGGTTTTTTTCTTTTTGTATCTTATTGAAGAAATCCTTCCATATGCCAAGTCATTAAAATATTTTTCTATATTGCTTCTAACAATGTCATAAATTTGCTTTTTATGTTTTAAAATTTATTTTTATCACATGAATAATCCATTTCCCAGCATCACACATTCATTCTTTCCCTCACTGATTTGCTTTAAGTTTCCATATACCATATAAAGATCTACTTCTTATCTCTCTATTCTGTTCCATTTTTGTCTGTCTTTGAACTATCAAGTTTATAAATCTTGTTTGGAGGTTCTAGCAGGGGAGCGCAGCTACTCGTATACCTTTGACCGAAGAAGACCGGTCCTCTCCTGGGGGGAGGGGGGGCGGGGGGGGGGGGGAAGGTCCTCCTCTTCGACCGAGCGCGCAGCTTCGGGAGGGACGCACATGGATCAGTGAGGGAGGAGGGGGACACCCGCCTAGCCAGCCAGATCAGCCGAATCAACCCTGGCGATCAATGGGGTGACAGATGTCGCAGCCAGATCGCCCTCACATCCCAAGTTTACAAATCTTGATATCTAATATTCTGGTAAAGCAAGTCCCCCAATCTTATACTTCTTCAGGATTTGCTTATCTCTTCCTAGTCCTTTGCATTTCCACCCGAATTTTAGAATGGGCTCATTAGGTTTAAATATACAATTGGAATTTTTATTGGAATTGTATTGAATCTATAGATCCCTCGGGAAAAGTTAATTATTTACAATAATATGTCTTCTAACCCATATTATTGAATGGGTTAGAAGAAATAGAGAGAAATATGCTATATTTCTCTATTTAGATATTTTCTAAAGATTTCAATAAAGTTTCATAATTTCTGCCATAAAGTACTTGAACACTTCCTGTTAGGTTTCTTCCTAGAACTTATTATTTCTTAATGTTATTGTAAATTTTATTAAATCAGACCAACTGTTGCTATTGTATAGAAATGTAATGACTTTTTAGTATATATTGTGCCCAAAAGGCATGCTAAACTTTTTTATTAATTCAAATAAGTTACCTATTAACTAATTTTTTATCTTGATACATTTTATTCTTTTTTTCTTGCCATATCACAGTGGCTAGAACCTCAATACAATGTTGAAAGAAAGCAAATAATATACTATCTCCTCTTGTTCCTGATCTTAAAGTGAGTGCTTTTAACATTTCAAAATTGAGTTTGCCAATATTTAAGTTGAAGAAACTGTGCTGCTGAGAAATAAAGCAGTGGCTCAGGATCATAAGGCCTCTAAGTGATAAACCCAGGATTCAACACTGATCCAACACCCATGTTCTTTTTTTTTTCAACATTAAAATATTTTTATTAGCATTACATTGAGCCAAAATCAAACTGCTGAAAGGCACACAATACATATCATTATGTGAAGTTAGGAAAGTGAAACAGTAGTGAAACACATACATAGACTGAGAAGGTAGAAAGACATGCATGGAAATGAGCAACAACAAATTCAGAAGAGTGGGGCTGGAGGGGAAACCATCGAGGTCGATGAGGAAATGACACAGGGAAGTTCTGCTTGATGTTTATTTTATTATTTTTTTAATTTAAATTCTTTATTGTTTAAAGTATTACACATGTCTTTTTTCCCCCATTGACCTCTCCCTGACTGTCCCCACCCCCCAGTCCCCACCCCCCAGCACATGCCCTCACCCTCCCCCCTGTCTTTGTCCATTGGTTATGCTATTATGCATGCATACAAGTCCTTTGGTTGATCTCTTACCCCCTCACCTCCCACCTTCCCTCATAGGTTGGACAGTCTGTTCAATGCTTCTATGATTCTGGTTCTATTTTTGTTCACCAGTTTATGTTGTTCATTACATTCCACAAATGAGTGAGATTATGTGATATTTATCTTTCCCCAACTGGCTTATTTCGCTTAGCATAATGCTCTGCAGTTCCATCCATGCTGTTGTAAATGGTAAGAATTCCTACTCTTTTACAGCAGCGTAGTATTCCATTGTGTAGATGTACCACAGTTTTCTAATCTACTCATCTGCTAATGGGCACTTAAGCTGTTTCCAAATCTTAGCTATGGTGAATTGTGCTGCTATGAACATAGGGGTACATATATCTTTTCTGATTGGTGTTTCTGTTTTCTTGGGATATATTCCTAGAAGTGGTATTACTGGAAGACCCATGTTCTTTTAATCAATTTGTCAGTGGAGAAAAAAAGTTAACTTAGTGAGGCTTAAAATAGGCAGAGGCAAGACAGTACGTTTGGATTTAAGAAGATCTAAACCACAATAAAAAAAAAAAAACACAAAACTTTGAGCTTTGCTAAGGCTTCAGAAAATCCTGGGACTCTTTCAGAGGGGCAAGCATGGATATGATCCTTCCGTAAAATTGTCAGATGGCTCTCACTGCTCACAAGGATAAAGTCCCAATACCCAGCAGGCTACCTTTCTAGATTTATTTCTAGCAATCCTATCCCCAAATACCTTCATCCCTGCACAATTCATCATTCCCCAAACTTGTTATATATTTTCAGTAGAGACCCGGTGCAAGAAAATCATGCACAGGTAGGGTCCCTAGGCCTGGCAGGCAATCAGGGCTGATCTGTGGGGCAACCAGCAGAGTGATGAGGGCCCCCCCACACACACCTGCCATAGCTGGCCTGTTGCCACCCGCTCACTGGCCCCACCCACCGCCGCTGTCACCAGTTGGGACCTGTGGGCTGGGGCAGCTCCTGTGTTGAATATCTGCCCCCTGGTGGTCAGTGCATGTCATAGCAACCAGTCGTTCCACTGGTCCCTTGGCCAGTCGATTGCATATATATAGATAGATGCTACTGTGACAGAGTATTCAGTTCTTCCCCCTGTTGCACAATTAAGACTCCTCTAACCATTCATTTAGTCAACCAACAAATAATTAAGCACTAAGGATATAATGGTACAGAAAACAGAATTAGTCCATTCATTTGTCAGGGGTTCAGAGAAGAGGAAGTTGTGGGAGAGAAACAGAGGGAAGAATAGCAATGTTATAACTGTCTTTCCATTTTTTTAAATTGAGTTTTTAATTTGTAAGCTGTGAAGTTCCCTATCTTATCCCTTTGCTTCTTTTACTAGTCACAATTCTCCAAAGAAACAGAACTGAAATCTCAACAAACGTTTCATGCTGACCTCTCTTATAAGTTCCTAATGCTGACCAGCGGGATGGCTTTGTTTCTCTCTTACAGTAACTTCAAGACTCTAGCCTGGCCAACCTTGCTGCAGCTAAGGAGGGGTAAAAAAATTTTATGGAGCAGAGTATTGATTTTCTTTCTTAGGAGATGGTAAATATTAAGCTGTCTGGGGGTTTTGTTCATTTACTTCAAGCCCAAGAGGGTTTACATAGACTTCGCACACTAAAAGAAATGTAATTTTCAATTTGGATTAATAGAAATAACAGAAAATGATTATTTAAAGTCCTTTAAAATAAAAATATGGACAAAATCATTTTGAATGCAACACAAGAGGGCCCTTTTTGGGATGCTGGAGACATATGTGTGCGTTTTTCTATATCTCCCTTCCACATAGATGAAAAAAAAACAAAAAACAAATAACAAAATATATCCTGCTTATAAAATCATGTAAGACATTTTCTTTAGGATGGGCATAAAGCTCAGTTTATCCACAGAGTCTATGAAGCAGCATAAGATAAGGGTGCAAATATACAAATCTGAATACGCCTTGGTTCAGTTTAATAGTCCACTATCAGAAGAGTTTACACTACCATCTAGTGGTTCTTTTAGGGAAAAAAAAAATTTGTTTCCTTCAAAATGCTTCATCTAGATAGGCAATCTGGTTTATAGAAATAAGTCATTTGGTTCTGAGGGAAAATAGGCTAAGAGCAATAAAACAAACACCTATGTACACAGTAGACCATGGTGGACAGATCATTAGATTAAAAGTCTGAGATCTGATTTTCTATTCTTCATAGCTTTGTGATTTTGGACAAGTCTTACCTCTCCAAGATTGTTTTTCTCATTTGTAAAATAAAGTGACTGCACTAGATTGGTGTTTCTCAAGTGGCAAGTTATAACACAGTAGTTATACAATAGATTTAATAAGTCATGATCAGAATTTAAAAAAATTTAAATATAACAAAAACTATATCAGAGGTTATTTGATGAAGTAAATAAATGTACGCATATGTGTTGCATGAGTATGTCTCTGCATATATGTATGTTTCCAGGAGCACAATATAAAATGTATCTGTTACTATGGCCACAGACAAAAAATGTTAGAAAGTCTCTAAGATTCCTTTAAGCTCTAAATTCCATGTGTCTATGAATTGTGGCCATGAGTCCTGACTCCAAATACTGATAAGGGTTTGAACCTGCTTAATTTATATCTGATATCCGATAGACTAGTCTGCTGACCAGCGGGATGGCTTTGTTTCTCTCTTACAGTAACTTAAAGACTGGCCAACGTGGCTCAGTGATTGAGCATCAACCTATGAACCAGGAGGTCATGGTTCAATTCCCGGTCAGGGCACATGCCCACGTTGTTGGCTTAATCCCCAGTGTGGGGCATGCAGGAGGCAGGTAGTCAATGACTCTCTCATCATTGATGTTTCTATCTCTCTCTCCCTCTCCCTTCCTCTCTGAAATCAATAAAAAAAAAATTTTTTTTAAGATTCTGACTGAAATAGATAAAAATATTTGCCTAGTTTTATTATGTGTTCTGTTTTATTTTCTTTCTCCAGAGACTACTACCAATCTTTCTAATACAATATTTCTCAAAATAATGATCCAGAAATCAAATGCCTTAGGAATGTTTGTTTAAAAATAAAAGATTTTGCTTCCTTATCCCTCTGTTAGACCTACTGAATCAGAACCTTGAGGCAAGGAGTCCAGTAATTTGCACTACCCTCAAGTAAATGTAGGTGATTCCTATGTGCCTTAAAGTTTGAGAAATACTAGTTTAATTTTCAATGACATTTCCAAGGAGAAAGTTCTTAGCAAGTAATTTTGTTGATCCCTATCCATCCTAACATTCTTTGTGCTATCTCGTCCTTTTCTCCATTTACCTCTTCCAAAAAGAGATAATCCTTGCTTATTTCCATCTCAAGAGACAGATCTCTAATATCTACAGAGAATTAGGCCAATGGAAGCCCCAGCAATTTCCAGACATAAAATCTATAATATCTAACATATGACCTGAGACCAATTTGATTTTTAATATATTAGACTATACTGAACAGATATTAGACAAATTGCTCATATGCACATAGTCATGCTTGATACTTTTAAACAAAGGCCATATCCTTTTTCTTCCAAATTTCCAAATAAATACTTATGAATATTAGTGGTTACATACATCCTTACTACTCAAAGTGCAGTCCCTATAGCATCAACATCAGCATTGTCTAGGAGATTGTTAGAAATAGACTCTCAAAGCCTACCCTAGAATCTGAATTATCTGCATTTTAACAAAATTCCCCCAAGTAAACTGTATGGACACTATAGTTTAATAAGTGCTACACTATAAATAGTTGGACCTGAGATAATCAATCAGTAAGTATACAGTGATTGTAGCCAGGTTTTTTTTAAAATATATTTTTATTGATTGCAAAGAGGAAGGGAAAAGAAAGAGAGATAGAAACATCAATGAGAGAGAATCATTGATTGGCTGCCTCCTGCATGCTCAACACTGAGGACCAAGCCCACAACCTGGGCATGTGCCCCGACCAGGAAATGAATCCTGATCTCCTGGTTCAAAGCTCGATGCTCAACCCCTGAGCCACACTGGCCGGGCTAGCCAGGATTTTTGATGGAGTTCACAGGGGGATGGGGGAAATATATGGCTTCCATGCATTGTTATGGACTGAATGTTTCCTCTCCAAATTCATATATTGAAGCGCAAACCCCCATTATGATGGTAATTGAAGGTTGGGGGCCTTTGGGAGGTAATTCAGTTTAGATGAAGTCAAGAGGGTGAGGCCCCATCATAGGATTAAAATCCTACCTAATAATAGACAAAGATGGTAATTGACCATACCTTCACTACGCCTCCCATTGGATAATCAGCACAATATGCAAATTAGCCACCAACAAATATGGCAGCTAATTTGCATACTGCAGGCAGGGCAGGACAGTGCAAGCCGCCATCCGAGCCCTGTGTGCAGCCCTAGCCAGTCCCCCGTGTGCCGTCTAAGCCCTGCACTGCTTAAGCTCCGCCCCCAGCCAGAACACCATGGTGATTAGAGAGCAGGAAAGTGCTGCCCACAGGGAGCACCAAGCAGGTCCTATTATTAGATAGGTTTTAATCCTATGATGGGGCCTCACTCTCTTGACTTCATCTAAACTGAATTACCTCCCAAAGGCCCCCAACCTTCAATTACCATCATAATGGGGGTTTGGGCTTCAATATATGAATTTGGAAACATTCAGTCCATAATAATGCATGGAAGCCATATATTTCCCCCATCCCCCTGTGAACTCCATCAAAAATCCTGACTAGCCTGGCCAGTGTGGCTCAGGGGTTGAGCACTGAGCTATGAACCAGGAGATCAGGATTCATTTCCTGGTCAGAGCACATGCCCAGGTTGTGGGCTTGGTCCTCAGTGTGGAGCATGCAGGAGGCCCTGTGTGCAGCCCTAGCCAGCTCCCCCGTGTGCTGCCTAAGCCCTGCACCGCCTAAGCCCTACCCCTAGCCGGACCCCAAGTGCCACTTAATACCCACGCTGCCTAAGCCCTGCCCCCAGCCGGGACCCCTGTGTGCTGCCTAAGCCCCGCGCTGCCTAAGCCCCACCCTCAGCCAGAACACCATGGCGATTAGAGAGCAGGAAAGTGCCGCCCACAGGGAGCACCAAGCAGGGCCTGACCCCAGGTGCCCTGGCGATCCAGCGATTGGTGAGCAGGAAAGTGCAGCCTGTAGGCAGCACCCAGCAAGGCCTGCTCCTGGGTCGCCATGGCGATCCCAAAGCAGGAAAGGGCGGCCTGCAGGCAGCCCCCTGTGTGCCTTCTCCTGGGTCACCATGGTGATCCATGAACAGGAAAGCGCAGCCTGCAGGCAGCACCCCACCCTGGCCACAGCTCAGGGGAGAGTACAATATGCAGTGGAGGCCAGGAACCTGAGAAATCAACAGAGAGGGGTGCCTGCTCCAAGCCTCCGCTGGCAGACTGTGGCCGTCAGTAGGACATACACTGAGGGCTCCCGGACTGAGGGGCAGACTGGGCTGAGGGAACCCCACCCCCCAGTGCACGAATTTCATGTACCAGGCCTCAAGTCTATAATAATAAAAGCCTTATATGCTTATTAGACCAGACAGCCAAACGACCTTCCAGACGTCATTCCGGATGTCCTTCCTGACCAAGCCATGGCAATGGGGGCCAAGGCAGAGGTAAGCTCACAGTGGGTAAATTTTAATAATTTTAAAACTTTTCTTTCTTCTCCCTACATTGTCTCTGTTTTCTCTAAGTTATTTTTGTGTGTGTGTGATTGCATGCTTCGGTACATTTCTATCCTCAAGTGTCTGATAATTGTTGATTATCTTCTCATAGTTAAAAAGCTAATTGGAAGCTGTGAGTACCTGGGAGGCACTTGAGCTTCATCCTTAGATATTTTGGATGGCCTGTTTAGTTGGGAACTTCTAATGCCAGTATGTAATATGGTAAGCCACACAAAGAGTACAGTTATACTTGGCTGTGGGTTGGGCAAGCATCATTACAAAAGGAGTGCAGTCCAGAGGCAGAGAGCAGAACAGAGGTGTCAGGTATGATCAAAGCTACATAGGTAGCTATATCATGATTCCAGGCTATACACATCAATTTGCAGCAAGACTACAGAAAGTGACTAGGGAGAGGGAGAACTCAAAGGAAGTAGAATGGACCAAAAGGTATCATGTACCAAGTATACTGGGGAGGGAAACTGAGGCAAGAGTCCATCTTATGAATAAAGCCAAGATTAGGGGATGAAATGGGAAGCTACAGCTCAGAGATTACCTAGACAGCCAGAGCTCTTGTTGGAATGCAAGCACTAGGTTGCTGATGTTAATAATTAGACTTCCACTACCTTCAAGACTGGCTCAGGAACTAGTGAGGACCTGGTCTAATAAATGGGATCCATTATCTATAGAAAGCTGGGAAAGATACTGAGTAAAAGAAATAAGGCAGTGACCGACAACATAGGTAAAAACATAGTTTAAATTAACATCTAAAGCATACCAAAGAGGATAAATTATTCACATAATGGCAACATGGTTGGAACAAAAGGGAACAACTCTGGGCTAACAATTAGTTAAATGTACCACTGTGGCCATACCTAACATAAAATATGAAAATACTTCCATACTAGTTGGCAAATAGCAGCTACACTGAGTCCTTAAAGTGTCCCCCTCCTTCTCCCTTCTCTCTCCTAAACCTCCCCAGTAGCATAGATCACCTCTTGATCCAGCATACAAATGACCCAGCAGAAGGCCACTGTCCATTCTGATTATCAGTGCTCATGCAGCATCAGTTATTAAATATTTTGCTATGTTCCTGAGAGGCTTAACCTAAATTGTGAATATAATAAATGTGCATGCAAATGAACAAGTTCACAAATATTTTTACATGAGCAACCCATATTTAATATCTTTATGAATGTGAGTGCAGAGGTATTCTAAGAGGTCATGTAAAGAATTTTCATCAATAGAGGAACCTTCCTCATACTGGTGTGAAGTAACTTCAAGGCTCTCTATTCTAAACAGCTATCTCTTCTGAGTCTATGAGTCATCTGTAGTATTTACCAACCTAACAAGGCCCAGTAAAATACTTTCAACTTTAAGATAAAAATCCAAATTGGGACTTCCTGTTCAAACTCCATGTTCTCCAATAAAAAAAAAACTCACTAAAACGACAGTAGAGGAAATTTTTAAGGCATAATACATAAGGGCAAAGAAATCAGGAGAAGAAATAACCACCACAAAAATGAGAAAGATGGAAAGCAGAGGAAAGAGTGATAACTTGAGAAATTTGAATCCTAGTTGGCTGTGGAAAAATTCCAGAATCGAAGCAAATTACACTGCATAACCACTAAAAGGCTCAGTAACTGGCAGCACCAGATGTCTCCTGAAGTAGGAAGAGAAGGGTGGTAGTGTGAAAATAGTACTAAATACATGAAGATTGGTTAAAAAATCATTTAGGGCATTAGGCACCTCTATAACTCTCCCCCAACTCTAGTCAAGTAATTGTGGCAAAGATCATCACAAAATATTGAAGGTTTAATCTTTGGGGGATAAAACAGAGGAGCTATGATTGAAGGGCAGTAGGCACAAATGAGAGCAAGGATTTGTACTAAAACAGGGATAAGATTTAACAAAGCTGAAGATGGCCAATGAAGATATTTTATGTTCAACTAGTACTAATCAAAGAAATATAAACTAAAAGAGCATGATGTAATATTTCCCTATTAAATTGGCAAAGACTAATGATAATACCTAGTGTTAAAGAGAATACAGGAAAACAAACTCACAATCTGCCGCTGGTGGGTAAATAGTTTAAATTTTTCCAGAAGTCAAATATATACCAAAAATCTTAAAAGTGGGGTCCAGCCACTCTGCTTCTAAGAATGTACCTTATCTGCCCTAGCTGGTTTGGCTCAGTGGATAGAGCGTCAGCCTGCAGACTGAAGGGTCCCCAGTTTGATTCCAGTCAGACTGAAGGGTCCCAAGTTTGATTCCAGTCAAGGGTGTGTGTGTGTGTGTGTGTGTGTGTGTGTGTGTGTGTGTGTGTGTATGGTACCTTATGGAAATAGGTATGCAGAGATTTAAATAAAGAATGTTTATAAAAGCAAAGAGAAAATATGGGAGCAAACTAACTTCTCAACAAGAGATGTTAGATTAAACAATTACATATATTTATACAATATCATTGAGATAGATATTTCGTTTGCCTCTGTAGCTTTAATCTCCACCCTTCTCTACTCTTTTCCTCCCTATTTTGTTCCCTGAAAGGTTAATCTTTATAGAGTGCATCAAACAGGTTCCCTTACCTCCTGGCTTCAAGTTATGTTTGGCAGACAGAAAGCATCAGAAGCGATGACTGTTCTGATCAAAGGGTGGAAGGAAAGAGGTCAGGGTACTTATTCCTCCTGTTCCCTCCCTGTAGGGCCATAGTTGGCAGGAGGTCTTAAGGGGTTTCTGCAACCATTCCCTCCTATTCCCATTTAGGCTTTGGAATAGTAACTGCTTCCCTGTTGCTACCCTTGACTGCTGCACTATCTCTCAACGCATTGTGAACGTTCTTTAATTATTCATTTTAAGTAAATCATCTATTTCCAACTAAGAGTCTGACTCTACTTCCACTGAAAATCATGTGTCACTCCTATAAGACATTCTATGGGTTTGCCACAATTCATTCAACCAACACCCTGAAGAACATTTAAATTGTTTCTAATCTTAGTGAGGAGTCTGACTCCTGGCAGAAAACCTATGTGTGATCTCTCAGGCCAGACCATAAGCAATTACAAAGACTTTACCTGATAGGTTCCTTGGGAAAAGCTGCCCTCCAACATCAAACTTGGGGCCCAGCCAGTGCACTGCAGTCTCAGAAGGAGTTGTAGTCAAAGACTCAGGCCTCCCAGCCAACCACGCTCTTACACATATCTGTATTCCTAGCCCAGACACCTCCATTTGGAAGCCTCTCTGTCAGGGACTTTCCCAGATATCTCTGCTGAGACCTCCTTAGGAGAGGGAGGAAGAGGAACTTTGAAGACATATTTCTGCACTCTGACTCTGAACTCAGTGAGTACTATTTTTCCATTCCTACCTCTTTCCTCAATCCCTCCTCCCAGCTCCTGGGTCCATAAAATGGCAGGAGCCTTTTGTTTGGAGCTCTCATGGTAGTGAGAAAATCCTCACACCTGATCCCCACTGGGGAAGATCCATGGGGATGAATGAAACACTAGGGGAGCCTGGCTTTCTTTTGGTTAGTCTCTTGCTTTATGCTAGAGCAGTAAGTAATGAAAGCCTGACTGTTACTTTTATTTTGGCAGCTCAGCTCTCTCCAGCTCAGCTCTTTACAATTTACTATAAACATTGCTCAAAAAACTAAGCTTACATGTATATAATTTCTCACATGTGGGAATATATGATAAATTTCTAGAAGTACAATTATGATCAAAGAGTAATACATAACTTTGATAGCTATTGCCTAATTTATCTTCATAGAGATTATATCAGTTTATGCTCCTCCCCCCGCATTGTATAAGAGTGCTCTGAGTAAGTTATTTAAATTTTTGTGCATCAGTTTTCTCTTCTATAAAAGGGGTGTAAAAATAGAACCTAGTTCACAGAATTGCTGTGAGGATTAAATGATTTATTACAAATTAGTGCTTTACTATTATTATTTCCTATACCCTTGATAATAAAGAATACCATTTTATTTTTGCCAATCAGAAGAAAAATGGTCTCTCAATGTAATTGTATTTCACTTGATATGAGCAAAGTAAGCATTTTTTCATATCTTAAAGGACAAAGAAGTTCTTGATACAGTTATAGAAATGCTGATGTGAAATAATCTCCAAGAAACCTTATTAAGTAAAGGAAGCAAGGGGCAAATAGTGCACAAAAGAGTTGTGCATAAGAAGGGTTAAAAAATAACATGTTTACGTATTTTTTTCTATGTGCACAGAATAACTCCAGAAGACTATACTGGAAACTGGTAACACTGAATTCTGGGGTGGGGAATGGAAGAGCAAGGTGGAGAAACTAGGGTAAGGATAGGAGAGATATTTTTTTATTACACACATTTTTTCACCTTTTGAGTTTTGTCTTGTGAATGCTTCACATACTCCCTCATTGCCAAAAAAATACCCCAACAACAACCAAAAAACATTTTTTAAAAAATTGGTTTAAACTTTTTAAAATCATTGTAAAAAATGTTTTTTTAATATATCTTTATTGATTTTCAGAGAGGGAGAGGGAGAGAACTAGAAACATCAATAATGAGAGAGAATCATTGATCAGCTGCCTCCTGCACACACCCTATTGGGGATCATGTCCACAAACCAGGCATGTGCCCTGATCAGGAATTGAACTGTGACCTCCTGGTTCATAGGTTGATGCTCAACCACTGAGCCACGCCAGCCCGGCAACAAATGTATTTTTAATAACATGGAAAATGTTCATGATAAACTGTTAAGAGAAAATATTAGGTTATAAAGCAGAAATGTATATATAATCCAAACCTAGTAATCATATATGCATAGAAAAAAATCTGGCAGGGTAAAATCAAAAGCATTAACTATAATTAACACTGGAGAGTGGAGTTACCAGTCATTTTTCTTTTCCTTTCTATGCTTTTCCATATTTTCCAAATTCTCTGCTTTGAAAATGTATTACTTTTATAACTAGAAGGAAATGTTAGCTTTAAAAGGACATCTACACTAATAAAAGAGAAAAATGGTAATTGGCGTACGACGATACCCTTTTCATTGGCTAATCAGGGCTATATGCAAATTAACTGCCAACTATGATTGGCAGTTAACTGCCAACAAGATGGCGGTTAATTTGCATATGTAGGCACAATGCAGGGAGGCGAAAGGGAAAGCAGGAAGAAGCCCCCTGCCACTGACAGTGATCGGAAACCCAGGGGGGAGCTAAGAGCTGGGGGGCAGGGCAAAGGCGGCCCTGGGACCGCCTTTGACCTGCCCCCCAGCCATGATCGGAGAATCAGGTGCCTTTTCCGCCCTGGCCAGTGATAGCAGGAAGTAGGGGTGGAGCCAGCAATGGGAGCTGGGCACGGTCGAAGCTGGCAGTCCAGGGAGCTAGGGGCCCCTTGCCTGGGCCTAAAGCGAAGCCCATGATCACGGGGCCGCTGCAGCTGCGGGTCCCCGCTGCCCGGGCCGGACGCCTCAGCCAGAGGTGTCAGGCCTGGGCAGGGGCAGAGCCTGCAACCGCGGGGAGCTGGGGGTCCCCTGCCCAGGCCTGACACCTCTGCCGGAGGCGTAAGGCCTGGGCAAGGGGCCGATCCTGCGATTGGAGGGTGATGGGGGTCAACGCCTGAGGGCTCCCAGTATGTGAGAGGGGGCAGGCTGGGCTGAGGGACACTCCCCCACACACACACCCAGTGCACGAATTTCGTGCACCGGGCCCCTAGTACATAGCAATAAAAATATATAACAAAATAAACACATAACAACATAAATGAATCTCAGACATGATTTTAAATAACCCACCCACAATCCGGCTGGTGTGGCTCAGTGGTTGAGCACTGACCCATGAACCAAGAGGTCGCTGGTTTGAATCCCAGTCAGGGCATATGCCCAGGGTTGCAGGCTCAATCCCCAGTAGAGGGTGTGCAGGAGATAGCCTATCAATGATGTTTCTCTCTCATTGGTATTTCTCTCTCTCTCTCTCACTTCCTCTCTCTCTGAAAGTCAATAAAAACATATTTTCTTTTAAAAAGAAGCCACACACACACACACAAAAGAGTGCTTATTATATGGTTCCATTTACAGACTATTCAAAAACAGGCAAAACTTACGTTTATAGAGGCCAGACCAGCAACTACCTGTGTGGGGGGGATAAGGGGAGAAATGGCTGTGATTGGAAAGGGGCATGAAATAGTCTTCTGGAGTGTCAGAAATACTCTGTGTCTTGATCTGGTGGGGGTGTTACACGAGTGTGTACATATGTACAAGTACCCTGAGTTATATATGCAAGATTTGACCACTTTATGTATGTTATATCTCTATTTGTAAAATTAAGTCTAGAGGGATATTATTTCTACAATATACACACAAAGATATTATGAGAGTTATATATGCCATATCTTAAGAGAAAAACGAATAAGGGGGATGTTCCAAAGAGCATGCAATGGTAAAGATGGAGCCAAGCAGACCTAGACCTAGGTTTGAATTCCAGCCCTGCCACTATCAGGGAAACAGCCAAAATGCAGAGACAAAGAAAGAAGTCCTAAATGAAAGAACAGGAGAAATCCCCAGAAAAATAATGAAATGAAATAGAGGCAAGCAAACTACTAGATACAAAATTGAAAACAATGGTTATAAGAATGCTCAAGGAACTTAGTGAGAACTTCAACACCATTAAAAAGGAGACAGAGCCTGGCAGGATGTGGTACAATGGTTAGCCTCAACCTATGAACCAGGAGGTTGAACCAGGAGGTCATTCGATGCCTGGGTTGTGGGCTTGATCCCCAGTAGGGGGTGTGCAAGAGGCAGCCAATCAATGATTCTCTCTCATCACTGACATTTCTATCTCTCTCCTCTCTTCTTCTCTGAAATCAATGAAAAATAAACACACATTTTTTTAAAAAGGAAGGGAATAAAGGTTTAAAATGGCAATAGATATTTATCAGCGATTGAATCTAAATAACGAACAAATAAGCAGTACAGAAACAGACAAATAGGTATAGAAAACATTTTGACAGTTGCCAGATGGGAGTTGGAGGGATGGGTGAAAAAGGTGATGGGATCAAGAAGTACAAATTGGTTGTTAAAGAATAATCATAGGAATGTAAAGTACAGCATAGGGAATATAGTCAATAATATTCTAATAACTATATATGGTATCAGATGGGCACAAGATTTATTGGGATGATCATTTAGTAAGTTACATACTAGTAATGTCCAATCAGGTTGTACACTGAAATTACTATAATAATGGAAGTCAATTGTAATTGAAAAATAAATAATTATTTTATTTAATTAATTTAGTTAGTCAGTTAGAAAAGCAAGCAAGAATTTACTGACCACAACAAAAACACAATTAGGACAGTGAAACAAGGAAGGGCATAGAAGAAGCAACAGGAGAGTCTAGGCTGGGCTGTTTTGACTTTCTGAGAAGTCAGAAAAAAAGAGTGCCTCAGAGACAGATTCAGGGGATTATCCTGGGATGAGCTGCCACTGCCCATTGGTCCCCTGGTTACAAGTCTTGTGGGGTCCCTTGGAGTTTAGGAGATACGGGCCTGTGGGGGAAGTAGAGGGGAAAGGGAATATAATGGGCATGCTATGCTTCCTGGATTTTAAATATAAAATACAAAATAAAATAAGATACTTAACCATTTGTACACCATAGGTGTCTATAGACACATGGGGCGGATCTTTTATAATTAAATTCAAAATATCATGGCAGTTAACTGGTTAAAATCAAAAGGTTTTGTTTTTTTTTTAAGTATGTAACAAAGGTCCTGGCCGGACAGCTCAGTTGGTTGGAGCATTGTCCCATACACCAAAAGGTTGTGGGTTCAGTTCCTGGTTAGGGCACATACCTAGGATGTGAATTTGATCCCCAGTAGGGGGTGTGTATGAGAGGTAACCAATTGATGTTTCTCTTTCTATCTTCCTCCCTCTGTAAAAATCAATAAACCTATTCTCCGGTAAGGATTTTTTTTATAAAGTATGTAACAAAGTAATTTGATATTTACTTCCCATCACCACCCATCCCTTGAGGTATTTATTGGTGAGATGTTGAACAAAATAGCAGCTGATGTCAGAAAAACACAAAAAGGAAACCAAACAAGAGGTTTTCTTTCCCATGCCAGAGGACTTATGGTACTCCAGGCAAAGAGGATGGATTTTATCTTGTTGATCTTGGGCAAAGTCTTCTGGAATCTAGCCAAAAGTCCTTAAGGCAACTGAAAATAATATGAATTTATCCATCTCTTTCTTTATCAACAAGGATGTGATCTGTGCCCTACCCTCACCTTCAGGACATTTTAAAAGTTCGGTACTGATTATTCTAAGCGGCATTTCCATATTTCCTGTTCATTACAGTTACTACTATACAAAAGAGACCTTTTATACAGTCTTTCCAGGCTGGAGAGTGCAACATGGAATTTTATTCAGTAATATATTAGACTTTGAAAAAAACAACTCTGACTAAATCCTAAAATAATAGGAGGGGACCCCCTTTGTTAGCTCAAGAAGAAGCCCCAGCCCAGCCAGCATGGCTTAGTGATTGAGTTTCAACCTATGAACCAGGAGGTCACGGTTCAATTCCCAATCAGGGCACATGCCCAAGTTGTGGGCTCGATCCCCAGTGGGGGACATGCAGGAGGCAGCCAATCAATGATTCTCTCTCATCATTGATGTTTCTATCTTTCTCTCCCTTCTTCTGTGAAATCAATAAAAATATATTTTTTTAAATGGTGACAGATATTAACTAGACTTATTATGGCGATCATTTCATAATATATACAAATATATTGAATCATTTCACCTGAAATTAACATGTTATATGTCAATTATACCTAAGTTAAAATATATAAATAAGTCCCAAAACAGGCAAAACTAAATAATGCATTATTTATAGATACATACATAGGTGTTAAAAACTTACAAAGAAGAGAAGAAATGACTTCCCCAAAATTTGGAGTAGAGGCTAACTGGGGAGATAGAAAGAGAAGGACATGCAGTAAATTTCAAAAATATTGGAAACATATTATTTCTAACTTGAGTGGTGAGTTCCTAGTTATTTACATTTATAATTTTTAAAGGTACATATATACTTTTGTTCACATGATTTATTTCAGTTTTAAGGAAGAGCTAAACATGAACTTTATAAAAAAACAACCAAAGATGGCGGCATAGGTTAGCGCCGGAGATTGCTGCCTCAAACAACCAATCAAAAATACAACTAAAAGATGGAACGGACATCATCCAGAACCACAGGAAGGCTGGCTGAGTGGAAATTCTACAACTAGGAGGAAAGAGAATATCATACCCAGACTCAGAGGAGGCACAGTGCTGAAGTGAAATACTAAGGTGCGGAGTGCGCGCGGAGCGGGCTGGTGGCGGAGGGCGCGGTTGTTGTTTTTAATTGGGAGGGAGTTTCAGACTCTGAGCTCCAGATCCGGGCGGGTCTCTAGGGACCCAGACTCAAACGGGAGAAGTGGGACTGTCTGGCTTCGGTCGGAACTCGAAGGCAGCTTTCTCTCCGAGGTTTGCAGTGGTTGCTGGGACTCTGTGAGGCAGAGCCCCTAGGGACGGAACTGAGAGCAGCCATAACTGCTCGCTTTGCCTGCCCAGTAGATCCCCGGAGACCCGCCCCGCCCCCCTCCAACCCCTGCGCAGAGCCATTTGCCGGATAGCCTCAGGCAAACGCTAGATTAGCACAGCCCTAGAGATCCAGCAAAGAAGCTCTCCCACTGCAGACACAGCTGACTCTCATAGCCAGTTAGCCTGGAGGTCAAATCACCCCCGGTATTGCCGACAACAATCAAGGCTTAACTACAACAAGACTACGCACAAAGACCACTAGGGGGTGCACCAAGAAAAGATAAAAAAAATGCGGAGACAAAGAAACAGGACGCAAATCTCAGAAATGGAAGATATAGAGCTCAAAACCACACTTTTAAGGTCTCTCAAGAACTGTCTAGAAGCTGCCAATAAACTTAGTAAGGCCCTCGAAAAGACTGGTGAGACCACTGATAAATGTAGTGAGATCCTCAAGAAATCTAATGAGACCCTCGATGTTGTGATAAAGAACCAACTAGAAATTAAGCATACACTGACTGAAATAACGAATACTATACAGACTCCCAACAGCAGACAAGAGGAGCACAAGAATCAAGTCAAAGATTTGAAATGCGAAGAAGTAAAAAACACCCAACCAGAAAAGCAAAATGAAAAAAGAATCCGACAATACGAAGATAGTGTAAGGAGCCTCTGGGACAGCTTCAAGAGTACCAACATCAGAATTATAGGGGTGCCAGAATATGAGAGAGAGCAAGATATTGAAAACCTATTTGAGGAAATAATGACAGAAAACTTCCCCCACCTGGTGAAAGAAATAGACTTACAGGTCCAGGAAGCGCAGAGAACCACAAACAAAAGGAATCCAAAGAGGACCACACCAAGACACATCATAATTAAAATGCCAAGAACAAAAGACAAAGAGAGAATCTTAAAAGCAGCAAGAGAAAGAAACTCAGTTACCTACAAGGGAATACCCATACGACTGTCAGCTGATTTCTCAACAGAAACTTTGCAGGCCAGAAGGGAATGGCAAGAAATATTCAAAGTGATGAATACCAAGAACCTACAACCAAGATTACTTTATCCAGCAAAGCTATCATTCAGAATTGAAGGTCAGATAAAGAGCTTCACAGATAAGGAAAAGCTAAAGGAGTTCATCACCACCAAATCAGGATTATATGAAATGCTGAAAGGTATCCTTTAAGAAGAGGAAGCAGAAGAAAAAGGTAAAGATACAAATTATGAACAACAAACATGCATCTATCAACAAGTGAATCTAAGAATCAAGTGAATAAATAATCTGGTGATCATAATAGAATCAGGGACATAGAAAGGGAATGGACTGACTATTCTTGGGGGGGGAAGGGTGTGGGAGATGCGGGAAGAGACTGGACAAAAATCGTGCACCTATGGATGAGGACAGTGGGTGGGGAGTGAGGGCGGAGGGCGGGGCGGGAACTGGGAGGAGGGGAGTTATGGGGGGAAAAAAGAGGAACAAATGTAATATTCTGAACAATAAAGATTTAATTAATTAAAATAAATAAATAAATAAATTAGTAATTAAAAAAAAAAAACCTAAGTAGCCCTGAGTTTATAGATTAATCTCCTAAGTTTCTTACTTAACAACTATGTGACCTCAGACAAGTTATTCTCTATGCATCTTGGTTTCCTAATCTTCAAAAATGGGGAAATTGCGTCTCACAGAGGGTAATAGTATTTCTAATACCTACCTTTCAGGAATATTATGAGGATTAAATAAAATAAAATGTGAAAACACCTAGAACAATTCGTGGCACATGATAAGCAGTCAATAAACATTAGACATTTCCATTATTTTTATTATAGAAGATACATAATAAATGCTAATTTCCTTCTGTCTTTTCATTCAGAAAGGAAAGAGGAAACTCTACAGTCTATTCTGAATTCCAGTAGAAGAATCAAGCAGTCATTACTATTTGTAGTTTGCTGCATTACTACAGTGTTTCTTCAATTCTAAAATGCTTATTATTATGTGAAATTTTAATGCTTGTAAAATTAGGATTACATCTTAAAATCAATGTACAATTTGGTATAGGTATTCCTCCTAGAAACCTTTTACTTAAAAGATGTCTTACAATTGATTGTGTCTCACACTTAAGGAAATAAAATAATTATGCTGTCGCTATAGCAGGCATGACAGTTTTAAACAAGAATAGCTATGCAACCAGAGAGTAGAGTTCAGGCCTCAGGTTTTTTGTGTTACAGCAAAATACCACAATGGTCATAACCTTGAAAAAAACATGAATTTTCTATTAGTAGTCTGATTTTCCCCAGACCTCTGCAGTGTTAAATTGCTTTGGCCCCACATTTTGCTGGTTCTAAACCTTCAGTGTCAAGCTTCAGGATTTAACACTCCACCTACAAGTCTCCCTAGTTACTTCTGGGAGTCCTCAATGATCAGTCCCTTCCATGTGCTTCTGCTCTACACTCTCTGTAGACATCTCCACTTTATGCCCAGTCACTTGAGAGAAGGTGTATCTACCACTACTCAAAATCTAAACATTCTCCAGATAAATTTTCCTGCTAAATTTTCCTGCTGGGTTAAAGGTCAAGTAATCTGGGTCCCCTGCAGACATGTTAGCAGCAGTCTAGTCTTTGTTGAAACTGCATGTAATTCAGGAAGTGTCAAAGAGGAGCTTGATAATGAGAAGCAAGTTTCAATCTTGTCTTTTTGCAATCCCCTGCTCCCTTTTAAGGCACCCTCTGAATTTCTAGATCCTGACTAGAGAAACAAGTCAAGCCCTAGGTTCCTTGACAGAATACAGACCATCTACATCCATCAGTATATAACTGACCATGTCTTTTCTGGCTCATGTACCAGCTTTGTCTACTTTCTTCTCTTAGGTGATTCCCCACTATTGCCACTAGAACTTATCTTCCAACATGCTATCCTCCAAAATGTAAAAAGATCAAAACTTCTAGGAAGTTCTCCCCCACTTTCCTCATCCAAATGAAAAAAAAAAAAAAAGGAATAAGAACAACTTCCATTGTGAAATTTCCCCTAAAGTTTGTCCATATTGTCCTAAATAGAGCCCAAGGGCTTTAATATGTACTTCATGGGCTTCCTTGTACTTCATTTTCAACATTAAGAGCTGTTTCTGGTTCAGTCTGGAACCACTAGCTTTTCTGCAAGCATCAAAAGAAAAGTCCATTCTTCTAGAACAAAACACAGTGCTTAAGGAGCCCTTACGACCCTTTGCAGACATTTATATATACAGCCCATCATGTTTCCAACAAGAAGAATCTTCATTTTTAATATAGGGAAGTCCTACATCTTTTGATAATTTTCCTTTCCTTCCTCTCTATGTCTTCATCTCCCTGTCATTCCTCTTCTACCTCTGAGGATCTGTACACACAAAACTACAAACCCCTTCATCCGTACATATCAACTCATGTAAATGAATACTTGGGGGCAGGGGTTCACTAGTTCTTCAGATTCAACCAGATTCCTCTGAGGACTCCTACCACAATTATATACACCACCAAAGAGAATGAATAACAGTATTAAGCTCCAATTTAATATCCTGATAGTATGTTTGGGGTTCAGAGAGAAAAATCCTATTCTGTAATATACTTAATCATTTAAAAAAAACACACACACACTAAAAAACGCTAATTGGTCCATGTAGGAGGAATGCTGCAAGAAAATGTCATCCTGGTCCTAAACAAAGATCAACTTAATTACTGAAATATGAGGATTGCTAGCATTAACACTTGCAAACCTACCATAATGGTCATAGTCTTCAAAAAATACTTGAATTTTCTAATAGTAGCTGTAAGCTGCTACAAATATTCCAGTTCATGCTGAAGGATATCTATGGGAGGGTGACTCACTGCATATATTCTTGGTGGAGCTGGGCTATGATATGAGATTATAGTGAAAATAAAAATCAAATAAAATATTCTCACTTTCCACAAGAAAAGCCTAACTACCAATTTTCTCCTCCTACTCTTAAAACATTCTGACTGGATTAGAGTTTCAACTATATGGCTTGTTTTCAGGCTCAATTAAATATTTAAACATTTTTCCTAGTATTCAGCTAAAATGAACAAAATGTTTATGGTAATAGTTCTGTAATAACAGAGTTAAAGCCCTAGAGAACCCACTGTAGTTAAATCTAGCAGTGCAAATGACTGGACTGCAGGGTAAATTGTCAATTTTTTTAACTCATTTTAGAGAGAGAAGAAATGGGGAGAGGGAGAAGGGGAGGGGAGAGGGAGAGAGAGAGAGAGAGAGAGAGAGAAAGGAAAAGAGAGGAAAAAAAAACCATGAATTTGTTTTCCATTCATTGGTTAATTCTTGAATGTGCCCTGGCATATCAGGATAACACTCTAACCAACTGAGCTACCTGGCCAGGTCTGTCAGTTCTTTAGAAGCAGCTGGAACCACAAATGTGGATTATTTTATAAATTGATATAATCAGGAAGCACCATATTGATCTTTAATAACAAAAGATGTCAAATGTTTAAACCTGTTGGCAGTGGTACAAATACCTATTCATTCCTAGATCTAATAGCAATTACTACAATCTCACTTCTTTCTTCCCCAAACAACCCAGACCTGATGAAGGGTATGGCTTTGTTTTCTAAATTCAAGTTTCAATAACTTATCTATAAAACATATCATACAGGCTTATAAAAATTAAGATTGAAAAATCATTTTGTTGTACTTTTACCTTTATGTTTGAAAAGGATTGGTATGGCTCCATCAACCTTACTAGAGAAATAATTCACTTTTTACTAAAAATGGCTCAATAATATTTTCTTTGGAAACAAAAGATAGCAAACCATTGTAATTAAAGACAATTCTCAAGCTCTTTCTTCATAGGTTGCTGAATCAATTTTCTTGGCTGTTTTTAGTGCCAAAATAGCAGCAAAAAGCTTTCCGTTTCAGATGACTAATTTTATGAGCCTTTCTATGAAATATAGATTATTTCATTGTCAAACCTAGAGATGTGAAATTCTAAAACCATGGGGCAATGGCTTGATAGTTTACTATTTAATAAACTAAAAAAGTAGTTTATTCATCCTCTCTCCCATTTTTGGGGGGAAGGGGGTGAGGCAACCTAATTTTCAGTGGCCTTGTTTCGACAAGGATTAAAAAAATAGTTTATTCAAGTAATTGGTTAAAATCATGATAAATTAAATGAAATTTCACTTGATAGGTTTATGTTTTAAAAATATAACTGGCCGTAACCGGTTTGGCTCAGTGGATAGAGCGTTGGCCTGGGGACTGAAAGATCCCCAGGTTCAATTCCGGTCAAGGGCATGTACCTTGGTTGCAGGCACATCCCCAGTAGGGGGTGTGCAGGAGGCAGCTGATCGATGTTTCTCTCTCATTGATGTTTCTGACTCTCTATCCCTCTCTCTTCCTCTCTGTAAAAAAAAATCAATAAAATATATTTTAAAAATAAAAATAACTGTTCTTTTTATGTGGTTATATATAAGCCTAATAAAATGGACTGCTCCATTATGTTACTTATTGGTCCAGGTCTACTCAGGAGGTCAGAACATTGCTAGATGGGAAACCCCCTTCCAGAGGCTATGTTTTGATTTGGCATCTGGAAGCAAAGTTGCTGAGAGAGGTCAGGTTAATTTTGCTACAAGGGAAATCATTACATAAAGGAATCGAACTTTAATAAAAGATTTCATATTTTGAATTGAAAGATGAGGAAGCATAGGAACAAGAAATTAGACAGTGAGGTGGATGGTTAAAATAATTCAGAAAAGGACAGTCAAGTGCAAGTTCAAATCTGGTGATTTAGAATCTCAACTTTGAATAGACAATGTGTGTTCATGTAATTTAGCTTAATCCAGGAGGTTCTTTACCCTTCATCCTCATGAAAGAGGAGTTCTAGTTCAGAAGTCAGAGCATTCCTGAAACCACTCATGTTTCTGCAGGCAATGGAGGAAGAGTCCACTCTCCGGAACAAAATAGTTTTTAGGCAGTCCTGGCTGCCCTTTTCAGGCCTCTATTCAGTCAAATCCCTTCATGTTTCCAATTTCAATGTTTTCATTGTTCCAAGAACAATTCTCATTTTTTAATCTAGGGAGGTACACTCAGGACAAGACAATAAACACTATTCAATTATGTAAAAAAATTGTTAAATATACACCCAAAGGAGGGCTGAAGTTGGTTAGATGCTTTGTTACAGCTACATAGGCATGACTATGGCTAATTGCTGCAATTTGCTGAGAATCATACCATGTTCCACAAGATAATGTTTGCAAGAACTACCACAGTATCCAACAAAATCATTAGAATCTAAGACTTGCTCAAAGCCACTCCTTGGGAATCAATAGCCAGCTATGGGATACTTGACCCCCTGCCCTCACTGGACTGAAGTCCTGATTTTTCCTCTGTATAAATTAGAAGCTCTGAAATTAGAAATAGGGGAATATGGTGGGTTGACATCCTGACAGACCTTATCCAACTATTTCTACTTTACTGTGCAGACCACCTTCCTTAACTGATAACCATGTCTGTGGGCAGACTTGCTTTGAGAAATGTGAGAGAATGCTTCAAAAAGAAAGATGCAACTGCAGTATTAAAAACCCATGCACTATCCATTTGCATATCTCTTATTCCTTCTCGCCTAAGTTCTCACTGTACAATAGTATGTGGTTATTTATTTATTAAGCTTAAGTTTGACTCAACTATTACAGATTTACTCCTTCTCCCCACCAAAACAACAGACAATTGTGAGTGGTCAGACTCACTTTCTGAATCCTGCTATCCCAAGCCTCTGACACTGTTGATACTTCATGCCTTGGGAGTATGTTAGTCACTACCGGGCTCAAGCATTCTGAGGAGACTTCAGATCCACTTTGAGTGATGCTAGGAGTTTCTCAGGGTCACTTGGGGAACATGGGAGAGGGAAATAGGTAGGGTATGAGGCCAGGAGTGACTCCCTGCTCCATTTGGGGGCAGTTTTTATTTATGTATTGGGCTTTTTCATACATTTCTATCAGTACAAAGAGTTCAATTGATTTTCAAAGGTTTGAAAATGGCTGGTGTGGTACATAGAGATCATCAGGGGACTCAGACTTGGTTAGAAGGCCAGAACCTGCCACTTACTATAGCAGGAGGGAAAGCACCACTGCTCTCCAATAATAATCTCCGCACTGCCTACCTCACAAGCTCGCCGTTATGTCGAAATACCACTACGAGTGTGGGAGGCGTAAGAGCTGAGCCTGGGTTCCACTGCAGTTTTCTCCAGCCGGAAGTCCCGCCTCCACGACCCTCCTCACCCCACCCCCCATCCCTCACCCCTTACCCGGAAGTGGACCCCGCAGGTCTGGCCGTCCACTCTGTGCTCTAGGTCTTCCATCCACTGGTGGTGGCGTCCATTCCACCCACCAAAATATGGATCCCTCAGGCCTAGAGTCCCACCCAGCCCCCCAAGAGTCTGACCGCACAGACCTAGATTTCTCCTCTCCTGGCCAAGATTATTTCTCCACTAGCCATGAGTTTGACTCTCTCTACCTAGAATTGGACTTGGACTCTCTTAACGAAGACCTTTCTCAGCCCATGACAGGCGCCATGACAGGGACCTCTGCAGGCGCGTATGAACCCCATCCACCTACCAAACCAGAGGATCTCACAGAGGCAGAGCAGAAAAAGCTCAGGTCCGAGCTCACTAAATTGGAAGCTGAAATTGTAACCCTACGCCATGCGCTAGCAGCCAAAGAAAGACACTGCGTGGAGCTCAAGAGGAAGCTGGGCCTCACGGCCTTGGTGGAGCTGAAGCAGAATCTGTCCAAGAGCTGGCACGAGGTTCAGGTCTCCAACGCCTACATGAAACAAAAGACGTCAGCTGCACTGTCCACCATGGGCTCGGCCATCTGCAAGAAGCTTGGAGACATGAAGAAATCAGCCACATTCAGATCCTTTGAAGGTCTGGTGGGGACAATCAAGTCCAGAGTTGCAGGTGGCAGAGAGCTTGACAATGACTCCCTTCCTTCTTCAGCGGGGTGTGGGGATGATTGGCTCCCAGTTTCGGGGAATAGAGATGATTCACCCCCAATTACAGGGAGTGAGAATGATCCAGTTGCAGGGAGTGGAGATGACCTGGTTACGGGAACTGGGGATGACCTGCTTCCCTTTCTGGAGCAGGAATGAGCTCCTTATAACTTGCCTGGCCACCTAACCAATGCAAGAGCTCCCTTCCCTCATCACAATTACAACTCTGCCCATCAAAAACAAGCAACCTAACCACAATGGTAAAGTTAATTCGGGAAATGGACAGAGTCCAATTTTGAGAAAAGTAATGTCCATTTTACACAGGTATTTGCTGCTGTTGAGATAGAAAATCTAACGTTTTGTACCTGGTTATTTTACACTAAAGTGTGTAGATCAAATGCATCACCATACTAGCCATCCTGGGGTTGCATTTAAATGGACAAGACAATGGATCCAGAGGGGTCTAAGGCCAAAGTCCAAACTCTTTTTTTGAAAACTAGTCTCATCAGAAGGCAAAGTAGGTTTCTGTTTAAAACTGGGAAAATGTATAAAGTAGGTTATAAATCTATCTACTCCCCATCTCCTTCCTTCACTAAATCTCAGAAAAAAACTTGAAAGCTTCAAATAGTCTATGATTTTTATTTTAAAAAGATGTTCAAGAAAACATTTTTAAAAAAGAAAACATGTTTTTTCTCTGAGACCCTCAGAAAGGGAAAAAATATTAGTAGACTAATTGTTACATAATACTATAACTTTTATAAAACTTGACTTTTTAAAAGCTCCTAATTAAGCAAAGTAACTTTAGCTTCAGTTTAGTCAACTACTTTGGATTCAAGCCAAAATTGCAACTTTACTTTGCCTTAAGCTGTGTTCTTTTTATATAGCAAAATGAGGATTTTAAAGTTTAAACTTGTGGCAGCATGTCTCTGCTATAGCAGCATGCCACATAAAAGGGAGAAAGTTGATCCTCAGTTCTGCAGCAATTCCTAGTTACCACCTCCAGCTGAGGGTCTGGAGGGAAAACAGCATAGCCACATTCCAGAAAAACCCCTCTCTTAAGCAACATTTAAAACAGACTGCCTATCCCCTGTAATGCTGTCTGTTATCCTGTTGAATGGGATAAATAACTGATTATACATCACTGGTCACCTTGACTCCAGGTCTGTCCTTTTTTATAGCTAACCCCAACTGAAAGGAAACAGAATCCTGTGAGTTTGTTTGAACTTTCTCATATCTGATTTTTACAGGAGTTATGATGTTTTTTATTTTTCTTTTCCTTTCCCAATTTCAAAATGCCTGGACCTGGCAGCTTCTTTCATTCCTCCAGTTCACACTGCCTGAGGTAAAAGTTTATGTCTTAATGGCTTTCAGTAGGGGGACTAGGACACTTATTTGCAGCAGGTATACATTGATAATATCTCACTGCCTAAAGGTAGCCCCTCCAGCCTAAGAAGATGATCCTGTCCAAAGACAGAGAAACAGCCATAAGACTATCAATCCCCAGAGGGAAAGTAGGGGAGGGTGGGGGTAAGGGGAAGAGATTAACCAAAGGACTTGTATGCATGCATATAAGCCAAACCAATGGACACGGACAAGGAGGGGGGGGTAGGGGTAGGGGGAGTTAATGGGGGGATGAGGACACATTTGTAATACCTTAACCAATAAAGAAATTTTAAAAAAAATTAAAAAAGATGATCCTGTTTTATTGATTCTTGAATGCTCCCCCTATATCCCTATAAGCAAAACCAAATAACCACTATAAATGCAAAAGTACTTGGTAAGCTGTAAAGTCAGTAATGTATCCCAACCCTCCACAGATTTCTGAAGATAAAGTTTTGCTTGGATTAAAGTAAGATATTCAACTATTTTTTAATCTGTTGTGTTTATCAACTAAAATGATTTTCTATGCTAAAGAACTGGAGACAAACTTGCAGCATGCATAAAGCCAAAATACTCCAACAGGCAAAGGCTTTGACCCCATATTGCAGAAAGCCTTGTGTTTGAGAAAAATCTCAGACTGACGTCATGAGCCAAACCAAAATATGTTCTATTTAATTTAATAATTCAAATACATGTAGTAACAGTTTCTCCAAATAAATCCTCAACTCACTGAGAGCATTAAGAACATATCTATCTTTGTTCATCATTGTATTTCCATGCCTGGGTAGACATTCAATAAATACCTTGCTGAATTAATGAATTAGTATCACATACTTCAGACATCAAATCTTTGACCCAAGAGATTATCAACAACATGAACTGGTTGACAAGTTCCCTATTCAAAGACAATTTAAGACTCTACTTACATGTCAAGCTCTGAAAGAACATAAATTAATTAGACATGGTGAATGCTCTCTAGAAATAAATTTTCTAATTGTTATAATTCACTTCAGTGGGTGCTAAAATAGAGGAAGTCTGTGAAGAAAGAGTATTCACCTCTGCCTTGATAGGTCAGAAAAATTCAGAGAGACAGAAAGTCTTAAAGGACATAATAGGAATTTGCCAGACATATAAAAGTAGAACATTCCAGACAACAGCCAGAGGAACTAAATCAGAAAGGAATGTAATAGAATGTCATGTTTCAAATAACCAACTGAAATTTGAACTTGCACTTGACTATCCTTTTCTGAATTATTTTAGCCATCCACCTCACTGTCTAATTTGTTTCTATGCTTCCTCATCTTTCAATTTCATATTTTAACAAAATATGAAATCTTTTGTTAAAGTTTGATTCCTTTATGTAATGATTTCCCTTGTAGCAAAATTAACCTGACCTCTCTCAGCAACATTGCTTCCAGATGCCAAATCAAAACATAGCCTCTGGAAGGGGGTTTCCCATCTAGCAATGTTCTGACCTCCTGAGTAGACCTGGACCAATAAGCTACTGTGGCTGGAGAGAAAGGATAAGTGGTGAGAGATAAACAGGGGCAAGATCATAGTCATATATGCTAAATCAGACATTAGTATTAATCCTGTAGGAAATGGGGAGGAAAGTACTTAAATGTGTGTTTCTGATAGATCACTCTGGTCATCATAGAAATAGATTCAGATGTACTTAAGAGGCAGAATCTCCAAGACATAGGAAACAACTGAATGGGCAAGAAGGATGGATAGATTTGTGAGTTGATAAGGATGTAGAATTTAAAAGACTTGATACTAACAATGCTGGAGCTGCACATTCATTTTGCTTTGGTTCTTTTATTGGATTCCAACATATCTCCACCAATAGCCATGGACACCAAATACATGCCTCCATGAGCATATGGACTCTTAATTAAAGGTTTCCTCCAGATCTCCTTTCTTCTAATTGCTTCTGCCTTTCCTATGTATTGCTTACCCTCATTTTCTAGCTGATCTACTGTAATAATTTGATAACCTTTGCTCATCTAGCCCTATTTGCAGGTTGGAGCCTAGCTTCAATCTATTTAACTGTAACTGGCCACTTCCAATAGGATACAATTTCCAACAGTTCTTAGAATATGTGAATCTCCAAAGATGCTCCATATCTGGATCTGGCTCTCCCCTAGTCAACCACTAGTTGAGAGGAATATTGGAACAAAATTCCCTGAGGCTCTCAATTTTCTTTGTCTTCTATCACCCAGACGAGTGGAGTAGGAGTGGAAAAGTAGAGACAGGGTTGAAAGTTCTAATTCCCTCCAGATGACACTCCCCATGCAGCTGGCAAGAGAGGGAACAGAGTACCAAGCCCTTGTTTATTAGCATCATAGCATACCCTGGCATACTGCTATCATCACCCCCAAAGAAATTCACCAGAAACTTCTGGAGACTACTTTACTTTTTAGCTCCAGATTTTAGAGAAACTATATTACATACCTTCCTTCATGGACTGAAAAGAGGTAAGCAACCATCAGTGATCCAGAACTATGTAGCTCTTCTCACAGTGGTAAGGTACTTGATAGCCCTACCCACCAAGAGAACAATGATGCCATTTGTTGATACTGTTAGGGGATAAGGTCAGTTGCATCTGAGCCATGGAATTTCAGTTTTTGCCCATTAACTCCACTGTAAGAAAAAAGGATGAGTGTCACTGTATCAAAATTACTGGGGCCTTGCCCAGCCAGTGTGCCTCAGTGGTTGAGTGTCAATCCATGCACCAACAGGTCACCTGTTTGATTCCTAGTCAGGACAAATGCCTGGGTTGCTTGCCTGATCCCTAGTGGGGTTGTACAGAAGGCAACCGATCAATGATTCTCTCTCATCATTGATGTTTCTATCTCTCTTCCTCTCCCTTCCTCTCTCTCTAAAAGTGAATAAAAACACATGTTAGCCCTAGCTGTTTGGCTCAATGGATAGAGCATTGGCCCACAGACTGAAGGGTCCAGGGTTCAATTCCAGACAAAAGCATGTACCTCAGTTGCAGCCTTGATCCCCAGCCAAGTCAGGACATGTGTGGGAAGCAACCAACCGATGTGTCTCTCTCACATTCATGTTTCTCTCTCTCTGCCTCACCCCCTCCCTTCCACTCTCTCTCAAAAAAATCAATGGAAAGATATCCTTGGGTGAGGATTAACAATAACAACAAATTTTATATATATACTAGAGGCCCGGTGCACAAAAATTTGTGCACTCGGGGAGGGGGGGGGGTCCCTCAGCCCGGCCTGTGCCCTCTCCCAATCTGGGACCCCTCGGGAGATAACGACCTGCTGGCTTAGACCTGCTGCCGGGTGGCAGAGGGCAGGCCCAATCCCTAGGTGCAGCCCCTGGTCGGGCTCAGAGCAGGGCCATTTGGGGAGTTGGGGCACCGCCCCATGTCATGCACAGAGCAGGGAGGATCAGGAGGTTGCGATGCCACCCTCAGTCACGCTCAGGGTAGGGCCGATTGGGGGGTTGGGGCACCGCCCCCTGTCACACTCAAGGCAGGGTCGATGGGGAGGTTGCGGCGCAACCCCCTGTCATGCACAGAGCAGGGCCAATCAGGGGGTTGGGGCACTGGCCCCTGTCACTCACAGAGCAGAGCCCATCAGAGGGGTTGGGGCGCCGCCACTCTCACACTCAGGGCAGGGCCGAAGGGGAGGTTATGGCTCTACCCCGTCACACACAGAGCAGGACCCGTTGGGGGGGGGGGGGGGGGGGAGGGGGTTGGGGCACCACACCCTGTCACACACAGAGCCGCAGAGCGATCAGGGGGTTGGGGCACTGCACCCTGTCACACACAGAGCCGCAGAGCGATCAGGGGGTTGGGGAGCTCCCCCCTATCAGGCACAGAGCAGGGCTGATCAGGGGGTTGGGGCGCCTTCCCCTGTCCCGAACAGAGCAGGGCGGATAGGGAGGTTGTGGCCCCGCCCTCTGTCGCACACAGAGCCGCAGGGCGATCAGGGGGTTCAGGGGGTTTGGGCACTGCCCCCTGTCACACTGATGCCGGTGCCGGGAGGCCTCGCGGCTCCGCTGATCCCCTTGCACTGGGTGTGTGTGGGGGGGGGGGGGAGTGTCCCTCAGCCCAGCCTGCCCCCTCTCACATACTGGGAGCCCTCAGGCGTTGACCCCCATCACCCTCCAATCGCAGGATCGGCCCCTTGCCCAGGCCTGACGCCTCTGGCCTAGGCGTTCGGCCCGGGCAGCGGGGACCCGCAGCTGCAGTGGCCCCACGATCGTGGGCTTCGCTTTAGGCCCAGGCAAGGGACCCCTAGCTCCTGGGACTGCCAGCTTCGACCGTGCCCAGCTCCCATCACTGGCTCCACCCCTACTTCCTGCTATCACTGGCCAGGGCAGAAAAGGCACCTGATTCTCCGATCATGGCTGGGGGGCAGGGCAAAGGCGGCCCCGGGGCCGCCTTTGCCCTGCCCCCCAGCTCTTAGCTCCCCCCTGGGTTTCCGATCACTGTCAGTGGCAGGGGGCTTCTTCCTGCTTTCCCTTTGGCCTCCCTGCATTGTGCCTACATATGCAAATTAACCGCCATCTTGTTGGCAGTTAACTGCCATCTCAGTTGGCAGTTAATTTGCATATAGCCCTGATTAGCCAATGAAAAAGGTAGCTCGTACGCCAATTACCATTTTTCTCTTTTATTAGTGTTGATATATATATACACAGACACATATATATATATATATATATCTCCTATCTAATAAAAGAGAAACATGGTAATTAGCCATACGTCCGCTACCCTTCCCATTGGCTAATCAGGGCGATATGCAAATTAACTGCCCGCCAAGATGGCGCCGGCAGCCAGGCAGCTTGAAGTGAACATGAGGCTTGCTTGCTTCAGTGATGGAAGGCTCCAACGTTCCCTCCCTGCCACTGCCGGCCTCTGAGCTTGCAGTCTGAAACATTGTTACAAATACAGAAGCTAAACAAAACCCCAGAAACCTGCTTTCAGCCAGCCAGGATCTCAGAGCTGGAGTTGAAACAGTGTTTCGAATATAGAAACCAAACAAACCAGATACCTGCTTTCAGCAGCGGAGGCCTAAGAGCTGGAGCCAAGCCTCAGAGCTAAAGCTGGCCCAGAATTAAAAAGAAAAAAAAGAAAAAAAGGAGCGGTTGGGAGCTTCAGTCACCCGCCAGCCTGAAAACAGCCCTCAGCCCCTCACCCAGACTGGCCAGGCACCCCAGTGGGGACCCCCACCCTGAAGGGTGTGTGACCATCTGCAAACAGCCATCATCCCCTCATCCAGGCTGGCCAGGCACCCAGTGGGGACCCCAACCCTGATCCAGGACACCCTTCAGAGCAAACCAGCCGGCACCCACCTGTGCACCAGGCCTCTATCCTATATAGTAAAAAGGTAATATGCCTCCCAGTACCGGGATTAGCATGACGGGGGGCAGCGCCTAAATCCCCTGATCACCCTGTGGCTCTGTGTGTGACAGGGGGCGGGGCCACACCTCCCTATCCGTCCTGCTCTGTTCATGACAGGGGAAGGCGCCCCAACCCCCTGATCAGCCCTGCTCTGTGCCTGATAGGGGGGAGCTCCCCAACCCCCTGATCGCCCTGCGGCTCTGTGTGTGACAGGGTGCGGCGCCCCAACCCCCTGATCGGCCCTGCTCTGTGTGTGACAGGGTGCGGCGCCCCAACCCCCTGATCGGCCCTGCTCTGTGGGTGACAGGGTGTGGCGCCCCAACTCCCCTATCGGACCTACTCTGTGAGTGACGGGGGGAGCTCCTCAACCCCCTGATGGGCCCTGCTCTGTGCGTGACAGGGGGGAGCTCCCCAACCCCCTGATCGAACCTGCTCTGTGCGTGACAGGGTACGGAGCCCCAACCCCCCTGATGGGCCCTGCTCTGTGCATGACAGGGGGTGGCGCCGCAACCTCCCCATCGACCCTGCCTTGAGTGTGACAGGGGGTGGTGCCCCAACACCCCAATGGGCCCTACCCTGAGCATGACTGAGGGTGGCATCGCAACCTCCCGATCCGCCCTGCTCTGTGCATGACAGGGGGCGGCGCCCCGACTCCCCAATCAGCCCTGCTCTGAGCCCAACCAGGGGCTGCACCTAGGGATTGGGCCTGCCCTCTGCCACCTGGGAGCAGACCTAAGCCAGCAGGTCGTTATCTCCCGAGGGGTCCCAGACTGCGAGTGGGCACAGGCCAGGCTGAGGGACCCCCCTCTCCTCCCCAAGTGCACAAATTTTTGTGCACCGGGCATCTAGTATATATATATATATATATATACTAGGGGCCCGGTGCACGAAATTCGTGCACTGGGTGTGGGGCGGGGGGGAGTATCCCTCAGCCCAGCCTGCCCCCTCTCACATACTGGGAACCCTCAGGCGTTGACCCCCATCGCCCTCCAACCGCAGGATCGGCCCCTTGCCCAGGCCTGACGCCTCTGACAGAGGCATCAGGCCTGGGCAGGGGACCCTCATTTCCCCCCATCACTGGTTCTGCCCCAGCCCAGCCCTGATGCCTCTGGCCTAGGCGTCTGGCCCGGGCAGCGGGGACCTGCAGTGGCAGCGGGGGGCGCCGCGATCAGGTGGGCTCCGTCCCTGCCCCTGCAGGATGCCTCTGGCTGAGGCGTTCGACCCGGGCAGCGGGGACCCACAGCTGCAGCGGCCCCGCGATCGTGGGCTCCGCTTTAGGCCCAGGCAAGGGGCCCCTAGCTCCTGGGACTGCCAGCTTCGACCGTGCCCAGCTCCCATCGCTGGCTCCACCCCTACTTCCTGCTATCACTGGCCAGGGCAGAAAAGGCACCTGATTCCCTGGGGCCACCTTTGCCCTGCCCCCCAGTTCTTAGCTCCCCCCTGGGTTTCTGATCACTGTCAGTGGCAGGGGGCTTCTTCCTGCTTTCCCTTTCACCTCCCTGCATTGTGCCTACATATGCAAATTAACTGCCATATTGTTGGCAGTTAACTGCCAATCTTAGTTGGCACTTAACTGCCAATCTTAGTTGGCAGTTAATTTGCATATAGCCTTGATTAGCCAATGAAAAGGGTATCGTCGTACGCCAATTACCATTTTTCTCTTTTATTAGTGTAGATGACATACTACTGAGGCCTTAATGCAATCATCATTTGAGACCATGTCCCATTCCTATTGATGGGAGGCTCAATGATGCCACAACATCCAGTGCCTAGCATTGTTTACATAAGGAAAGTGACAAGTGAAAGAATGCCTTCTAAGTGATGCACCTTGGACAGGTAGTATGAACACATTATCATGTCACTTGGTCATCTGTTGGAAATTACTAAGCAGGTCCCTAAGTTAAAAATGTCTGACAATTCCTGAAAGTTCACCAGGTAGTTTTAACATTCGTTTTTGGTTTATGTATACTACCACTCAAATAACTGACCACCTCAAGAAGGGAAGTAGGTTCTTCTGGAAGATGAAGGTTTTGGTCACTTCAACCCCAGTCATGGCTACCTGGCTTCATACCATAGCATCAAAACTGATGCATCCAACATGGTGCCACATCTCCAGGAAGACTTTCCTTGCAGAGTCTGGTCCATCTAGACCAATGGTTCTCAACCTTCTGGCCCTTTAAATACAGTTCCTCATGTTGTGACCCAACCATAAAATTATTTTCGTTGCTACTTCCTAACTGTAATGTTGCTACTGTTATGAATTGTTATGTAAATATCTGATATGCAGGATGGTTTTAGGCGACCCCTGTGAAAGGGTCGTTTGACCGCCAAAGGGGTCGCGACCCACAGGTTGAGAACCACTGATCTAGACTTTATCCACCTTCATGTCTTATCTCCCATACCCAAAAACCTGGGCTTGGAAGCCAGAGCACATAGAACTATTAAACACCTGCTGATTGATGCCTTGGCTGCCTTTATGCTTAACTAGAGGCCCGGTGCATGAAATTTGTGCACGGAGGGGTTTTCCTTCTACCTGGCCTGCACCCTTTCCAATCTGGGACCCCTCGGAGGATCGGGCCAAAACAAGCAGTTGGATATCCCTCTCACAATCTGGACCGCTGGCTCCTAACTGCTCGCCTGCCTGCCTGCCTACCTGCCTGATTGCCCCTAACCTCTTCTGCCTGTCAGCCTGATCACCCCCTAACCACTCCCTTGCCAGCCTGATCGCCCCCAACTGCCCTCCCCTGCCGCAACCTGCCTCCTCCTCCAGGACCCGCCTCCTCCATGCAAGGTGGCAGAGACGCTGGGACTGGCCTCCTCCACTGCGGGACCCCCAGGCCTCAATGCGCGGAGCGGCTGCCGAGCTCTGCCGCAGGGCCCCGCACAAGGGCATCTCACGAGGGTGTGACACCACCTAGGCTTTTATTATATAGGATACTGTGAAAAAGTTATGAAGCCAGGAAAATGGTGGTTGGAACCAGCCTCCCACTAGCCTCTGTCTGACTCCAAACCTTTGGCTCTCTATAGCCCAAATTTTGAATCTATATCTGGCCTTATGGATCTGGTATTCAAACCAAGTGGTCCCATCAAATAACACTTGTCTTTTCATAATGCACTTTTAAAAATTTAGTTTGGGAGAGAGACAAGATGGCGGCGGAATAGGCAGATGCGTCCCAGGTCTTGTACCGGAGCAAAGGAGTGAGCAGCTGAAACTAATAACACCCACCCCAAATTGGCGAAGTATACTCAGCTGGTGAGATAGTTTGCAGCTGGAAAGGGCAGAGTTCCCCTGGAAAGGTAAAAACCAGGGATCTGGGCAGGAAAGTTTGCCAGACCTCTGAGCTCAGAGGGTCAGAGGGAGACCACGTGGCACACAGCCGCCACGTCTCTTGGGACAGGCACAGCCCCTGACTGTGGAAAGGAGGTCCGAGGGACTGTTGGCGCTGGGGGATTTGAGATCTGGGTTCCATAATTACGGAGGACTGAGCCTAAAAGGGGCAGCCTGAAGCGCTGACCAGACCATGCAGTGCCAGTAAAAGAGGAGCTTACAGAGACTCAGCCTTCCCCATTTCTGCAGCCAGCGTTTGTTTGTTTGTTTTCACTGAACCCTGTTCATAGGACATTTCGGATAAAGACACTCACCCGTGCTGAAGAGTGAGAGAAGGTGCGGACAAGTGGAATCTGGGGAGAGAAGGGGGGCCAGGAGAGGTGGCAGCAAATTGAGTGCTGAGTCACCCCTAAGCCCAGAACTTGGGCAGCCATTTTTTCTCCTGAAGCTATAATTCCTCCCTCCAGGCCCCAAGCAAGGAATACAGCCACACCCAGATTCCACCCTGAATGAGATGAAGGATTAAAATAATCTGATTAATCCCTGGGAGTTAACAGGGTATGGCCTATAGAGGGCCTCTTAGTCCCAGCAACAACAACAACAACAGAATCACAGACATTCCAGAAAACTAGGATCTTAAGCCAACCAAAGGAATGACATTTCAATTTTTCAATTTTATTTTTTTATTATTTTGTTAGCTTTTTTTTTTTTGCTTTTTTTTGTTTGTTTGTTGCTTTTTTTTTTCCTTTCTTCTTTCTTTATTCTCTTTTTTTAATTCCTTTATTTCCTACTTCTGTTCACATTATTTTTTCAACCACGTGAGCAACAGACATGTGAGTAGCGCGCTCTTGTCTAGGGAGCATCAGCCCCGTGAGCAGCCTACCTCGAGCCTAAGAGCAGCAGCCTCATGTGGCCTGCCCCTGTCCAAGGAGCAGCAGCTGTGTGAGCAGCCCGCTTCCCCATCCAAAGAGCAGCAACCACAAGAGCAGTCCAACCTGTCCGAGGAGCAGCAGCCGCACAAGCAGTCTTCCTACATCTGAGGAGAGGCAGCCCTGCGCAGCCTGCCCCCATCCGAGGAGCAGCAGCTGCGCACAGCCCACACCCTGCACTAGTCCGAGGAGCAGCAGCTGCACAAGCATCTGGCCCTTGCCCAAGCAGCAGCAGCCACATGAGCAGCCTGCCCAATTCGAGGAACAGCAGCTGTGTGAGCAGCCCGCCCCCATCCGAGGAGCAGCAGTTCAACGAGCGGCCTGGACCCATTCAAGGAGCAGCGGCAGCCCATGCCCACATCCGAGGAGTGGCAGCACTATGCAGCACGCACCAGTCCGAGGAGCAGAGCCATAACAGCCTGCACCTGTCCAACAAGCAGCAGCCGGTCCTAGAAGCAGTAGCCCCAAAAGCAGCCCACCATATCAGAGGAACAACAGCAGTGGGCAGCCAGCCCCCATTCAAGGATCAGCAGCCACATGAGCAGTCCACCCCAGTTCAAGGGGTAGCAGCTGCGTATATACCCCACCCCATCCAAGGAACAGCAGCCTCGTGATCAGCACATCCTCTGTCTGAGGAACAGCAGCTGTGTGTGAAGCCTCCCCCCACCAGCCAGAGGAGCCACCACAGCGGTGAACAGCACCCACCACAGGAGCTCCTGCCAACTGAGGAGCAGCTGCTACAACAACTGCCAGAGGAGCAACCACAGCCCAAGGAGCCACTGCTACCCAAGGAGCAGCCCCTGAACGACTCAACATCTAAATATGTCAGTGAGATCAAACATGGGTAGACAAAGAAACTCCCAAAGGAAAGAAAAGGAGGACTCACCAGAAAAGCAGCTAAGTGAAACTGAGACATGCAGCATGACAGAAAAAGAATTCAGATTAAGGGTCCTAGACTGCATAAACCGGATGGAGGAAAAAATCAACAACTTATGCAAGAAGCAAGAAGAAACGGATGGAAAAAAATCAATAAATTATGTAAGAACCAAGAAGAAATGAAAAGTGATATAGGTGCAATAAAAAACACCATTGAAAGTTTCAACAGTAGGCTAGGAGAAGCGGAGGACCGAATTAGTGAATTAGAAGACAGGGAAACAAAACACACCCAAACTGAACTGAAATTGGAGAAAAAATTAAAAGACAGGAGGAGAGCCTAAGGGAGCTATGGGACAACATGAAACGAAACAACATACGAATAATAGGGGTGCCAGAACAACAGAAAGAGGAAGAGCCCAAAACAAGGTGAACCCGAAAAGACCCACACCAAGACACATCATAATTACCATGGCAAATGTTCAGGACAAAGAGAGAATCTTAAAGGGTGCAAGAGAGAGAGGGAAAGTTACATACAAGGGATCTCCCATTAGATTATCAAATGATTTCTCAACAGAAACACATCAGGCCAGAAAAGAATGGATGGAAATTTACAAAGTGATGCAAAGTAAAGGACTGAATCCAAGAATACTCTATCCAGCAAGGCTATCATTCAAAATTGAAGGGGAAATAAGAAGCCTCACAGACAAAAAAAAAGGCTAAGGGAGTTGATCACCACCAAGCCAGCAATGCAAGAAATGCTAAAGGGACTGGTGTAAAAAGAAGAAATAAAAAGCTAAGAAAGAAAACAGGCACAAAAAATAGAAATGGCTACAAACAAGTACCTTTCAATAATAACTTTAAACGTAAATGGACTAAATGCTCCAATCAAAAGACATCAAGTGGCTGACATCAAGTGACCCATACATTTGCTGTCTACAAGAGACCCACCTCAGAAGAAGGGGCTCACACAGACTGAAAGTGAAGGGCTGGAAAAATATCTTTCAGGCAAATAGAAAGGAAAAAAAAGCTGGGGTAGTGCCGGGAGCCGGTCCATGCTTGCTGTTTCAAGGGACTTGGCATATATGGCATACTGTTCTTAATATGTTTGCTCACCTTTTTGGCACTATGTGTTTTAACCAAGGTCTCTGAGAAAGGTTGTTTCCCCAGGTAGGGATTTTCCCCTGAAGTTAGGGAGGGAATAAAACCTCTTAACTAAGTGCCAGGCGGGTAATTAATCACTTTAACTACGAACAATCATGCTTAAGCTACATAGTCTTTACTCCCTGGAATGGAGATAAGAAACGCCCTAACCTTTGTAATAGAGATTGATAGGATTGAATCAACTGGTATAAATACAGATGTAACAAGACAGCGAGACACAGAACTTAGAAGACAGAACCAAGAGGCACAGAACCTAGAGAAGAGCCTAGAGACAGAACATGGCAAAAGATCCTGGACAGAAACTGGCCTCAGAACCTAGAGACAGAACCTAGTGAGAGAACATGGCAAAAGATCCTGGACTGAACCTGACTACAGAAATTGGCAGGAGAACCTGACTAGAACCTGGTGACTGAACCTGGCTGGAGAACCTGGACAGAACCTGGCTGGAGAACCTAGCGAGGGAACATGGCTACAGAACCTGGCTGGAGAACCTGTAGAATCTAGCAAGAGAACATGGACACAGAACCTGGCTGGAGATCCTAACCAGAACTTCGCTGGAGATCCAGACCAGAACTTGGCTGGAGATCCTGGCTAGAGATCCTGGCTAGGCTGCTGATCAACTGAACACTGTCTCCGTGTCATTCCTTCTTTGCCGACTCCGTCCACACCTTTGGGGACCCCTGGACCCGCTGGGGCTGGACCCCAGCAGGGTAGCAATACTTATATCGGACAAAATAGACCTCAAAGTGAAGGCCATAACAAGAGATAAGGAAGGCCACTTCATAATACTAAAGGGATCAATACAACAAGAGGATATAACCCTGATAAACATATATGCACCCAATGCAGAAGCACCCAAATACATAAAAAAAACTCCTGGAAGATATCAAGGGAGAGATTGACAACAATACAATCATAATAGGGGACTTTAATACACCACTGACATCACTGGATAAATCCTCTAAACAAAAAATCGGCAAAGAAAGAGCAATACTAAATGACTCACTAGATCAGATGGACCTAATTGACATCTTCAGAACATTTCACCCCAAAGCCATGAAATATATGTTCTTCTCAAGTGCTCACGGGACATATTCAAAAATAGACCACATATTGGGTCACAAAGAAAGTCTCCCCAGATTCAAGAAGATTGAAATCATACCAAGCATCTTCTCAGACCACAAGGGCATATATTAGAAATAAACTACAATAAAAAGAACTCAAAATACTCAAACACTTGGAAGCTGAATAGCATGCTATTAAATATTGATTGGGTTACCAATGAGATCAAAGAAGAAATTAAAAACATCCTGGAAACTAATGACAATGAAAACACAACAATCCAAAACCTATGGGACACAATGAAAGCAGTCCTGAGAGGGAAGTTTATAGATCTACAGGCCTACCTCAAAAAACAAGAAAAAATGGTAGTAAATCATCTAAATCTACATCTCAAAGAATTAGAAAGAGAGCAACAAGAAAAGTCCAGAGTGAGCGGAAGGAAGGAGATAATAAAGATTAGAGCAGAAATAAATGACATAGAGACCAAAAAAACAATACATAAAATCAATGAAACCAAGAGCTGGTTCTTTGAAAGGATAAACAAGATTAATGAACCTCTAGCCAGGCTCACCAAGAAAGAGGTGAGGACCCAAATAAACAAAATCAGAAATGATAGAGGCGAAATAACAACAGACCCCACAGAAATACAAATGATTGGTAAAAAATACTATAAACAACTCTACTCCAACAAACTAGACAACCTGGAGGAAATGGACATATTCCTAGAAAAATACAACATTCCAAAACTCAATCAGGAAGAATCTAAAAATCTCAACAGGCCAATAACTATGGAAGAAATTGAAGCAGTCATCAAAAAGCTCCCAGCAAACAAAAGCCCAGGACCAGATGGCTTCACAGGGGAGTTTTACCAAACATTCAAGGAAGAACTAAAACCTATCCTCCTCAGACTACTACAAAAAATTCAAGAGGAAGAAACACTTCCAAGCTCATTCTATGAAGCCAGCATCACGCTAATACCAAAACCGGGTAAAGACAACACAATGAAAGAGAATTACAGGCCAATATCCCTCATGAACATAGATGCCAAAATCCTCAGCAAAATCTTAGCAAATCAGATCCAGCAGTACATCAGAAAGATCACACACCATGACCAAGTAGGATTTATCCCAGAGGTACAAGATCCGCAAATCAATAAACATGATACATCACATAAACAAATTGAAAGAAAAAAAACACATAGTCATATCAATTGATGCAGAAAAAGCATTTGACAAAATTCAACACCCATTTTTGATAAAAACTCTCAGCAAGGTGAGAATAGAAGGATCATACCTCAACATAATAAAAGCCATATATGACAGGCCCACAGCCAACATCATACTCAATGGACAAAAACTAACACCATTTCCCCTAAGAACAGGAACAAGACAGGGATGCCCACTCTCTCCACTCCTGTTCAACATAGTACTGGAAGTGTTAGCCATTGCAATTTGGCAAGAAGAAGAAATAAAAGGCATCCAAATTGGAAAAGAAGAAGCAAAACTGTCCTTATTTGCAGATGACATGATATTATACATAAAAAACCCTAAAGACAACATCAAAAAACTATTAGACTTAATAAATGAATTCGGCAATGTAGCAGGATACAAAATTAATGCCAAGAAATCTATGGTGTTTCTATATGCCAATAGTGAACTTACAGAAAGAGAGACTAAAAAAACAATCCCATTTACCATCGCACCAAAAAAATTAAGCTACATAGGAATAAACTTAACTAAAGAGGTAAAAGACCTCTACTCAAAAAACTAGATAGAGGAATACATAAACAAATGGAAGAACATACCATGTTCATGGATTGGTAGAATCAACATCATTAAAATGTCCATACTACCCAAAGCAATCTATAAATTCAATGCACTTCCCATTAAAATACCAATGGCATATTTCACAGACCTAGAACGAACTCTCCAAAAATTCATCTGGAATTAAAAAAGACCCCGAATAGCTGCAGCGATCCTGAGAAAGAACAAAGTAGGTGGGATCTCAATACCAGATTTCAAGCTGTATTACAAAGCCACTGTTCTCAAAACTGCCTGGTACTGACACAAGAACAGACATATAGATCAATGGAATAGAATAGAGAGCCCAGAAATCGACCCGAACCAATATGCTCAATTAATATTTGACAAAGGAGGCAAGAACATACAATGGAGTCAAGACAGTCTCTTCAATAAATGGTGTTGGGAAAATTGGACAGATATATGCAAGAAAATGAAACTAGACCAACTTACACCATACACAAAAATAAACTCAAAATGGATAAAGGACTTAAATGTACGACGGGAAACCATAAAAATACTAGAAGAATCCAAAGGCAACAAAAATCTAAGACATATGCTGAAGCAATTTCTTCACTGATACAGCTCCTAGGGCATTGGAAATTAAAGAGAAAATAAACAAATGGGACTACATCAAAATAAAAAGCTTCTGCACAGCAAAAGAAACCATCAATAAAACAACAAGAAAGCCCACTTCATGGGAGAACATATTTGCTAATGTTATCACCGATAAGGGTTTAATTTCCAACATTCATGGGGAACTCATACAACTTAACAAAAGGAAGATAAGCAATCCAATCAAAAAATGGGCAAAGGACCTAAATAGACACCTTTCAAAAGAGGACATTCAGAAAGCCAAGAGACATATGAAAACATGCTCAAAGTCACTAATCATCTGAGAGATGCAAGTCAAAACAACAATGAGGTACCATCTCACACCTGTCAGAATGGCTATCATCAACAAATTAACAAACAACAAGTGCTGGAGAGGATGTGGAGAAAAAGGAACACTCGTGCACTGCTGGTGGGAATGCAGACTGGTGCAGCCACTATGGAAGACAGTATGGCATTCCCATTTGACCCTGTGATCTCACTTCTAGGAATATATCCCAAGAAACCAAAAACACCAATCAGAAAGGATATATACACCCCTATGTTCATAGCAGCACAATTCACCATAGCTAAGATCTGGAAACAGCCTAAGTGCCCTACAGTAGATGAATGGATTAGAAAACCATGGTACATCTACACAATGGAATACTATGCTGCTATAAAAAAGAAGGAACTCTTACCATTTGCAACACTATGGATGGAACTGGAAAGCATTATGCTAAGTGAAATAAGCCAGTCAATGAAGGAAAAATACCACTTGATCTCACTCATTTATGGATAATAAAGACCATTATAAACTTATGAACAAAAATAGATACAGAGGCAGAGCTGCCTCTAACAAACTGTCAAACTACAGCAGGAAGGCTGGGGAGGGTTGGGGGCCAGGAGGGCAGGGGGTAAGAGATCAACCGAAGGACTTGTATGCATGCATATAAGCATAAACCAATGGACATAAGACACTGGAGGGTAGGGGAGGACAGGGGATTGTCAAGGGAAGGGGAAAAAAGGAGACATATGTAATACTCTTTGTAATACTTTAAGCAATAAAACAATAAAAAAAAATTAAATAGATTAAAAAAATTTAGTTTGGCCCTAGCCAGTTTGACTCAGTGGATACAGCATCGGCCTGCGGACTGAAAGGTCCCAGGTTCGATTCTGGTCAAGGGCATGTACCCTGGTTGCGGGCACATCCCCAGTAGGAGGTGTGCAGGAGGCAGCTGATCGATGTTTCCCTCTCATCGATGTTTCTAACTCTTTATCTTTCTCCCTTTCTCTTTGCCGGGGTCCAACCCCAGCAGGTCCAGGGGTTCCCAAAGGCGTAGACGGAGTCGGCGAAGAAGGAAGGACACGGAGACAGTGTTCAGTTGATCAGCAGCCTAGCCAGGATCTACAGCCAGGATCTACAGCCAAGTTCTGGTCTGGATCTCCAGAGAGGTTCTGCTGCTTCGGAGCTCCAGCCAGGTTCTGTATCCATGTCTCTTGCTAGGTTCTCCAGGTTCTCCAGCCAGGTTCTGTAGCCATGTTCCCTCGCTAGGTTCTCCAGCCAGGTTCTGTCCAGGTTCTCCAGCCAGGTTCAGTCACCAGGTTCTAGTCAGGTTCTCTTGCCAATTTCTGTAGTCAGGTTCAGTCCAGGATTTCTTGCCATGTTCTCTCCAGCGAAGTTCTTCTGTCTGTAGGTTCTGTGTAGGTTCTGTCTTCTAAGTTCTGACTTCTAAGTTCTGTGTCTTTCTGTCTTGTTACATCTGTATTTATACCAGTTGATTCAATCCAATCAATCTCTATTACAAAGGTTAGGGCGTTTCTTATCTCCATTCCAGGGAGTAAAGATTATGCAGCTTAAGCATGATTGTTTGTAGTTAAAGTGATTAATTACCCGCCTGGCACTTAGTTGAGGGGTTTTATTCCCTCCCTAACTTCAGGGGAAAATCCCTACCTGGGGAAACAACCTTTCTCAGAGACCTTGGTTAAAACACATAGTGCCAAGAAGGTGAGCAAACATATTAAGAACAGTATGCCATATATGCCAGGTCCCTTGAAACAGCAAGCATGGACCGGCTCCCGGCATCTCTTAACTCTTTATCCTTCTCCCTTTCTCTCTGTAAAAGATCAATAAACTATATTTTTTTAAAAATTTAGTTTACCGTTTGATCTCTAACTCTGTGATGCTATCTATGAAAGCTTGACAAACCCATATGAACCTTATAAGAGAGGAGATGGGCACCCTCCACATTTAGAGTCACCAAAGATTGCCTAGTTTACAATGTGTATAGTTGCAAAAAGGCAAACATCTATATATATAAAAGGCTAATATGCTAAGTGTCTGTCCAGGTAATGATGTCACGTAGCAACACCTAACTTCCTCTCCCTAGCGACAAGTAGCCTCCCTGCAGTTTCTTCAGCCCAGGAACACAACTTGCTTTATAGCCAGGTGCAAACACTTCACACTTTAACCAAATGTCTGTGAAGCATTTTCCTGTACCTCATCTCATTTGATCCTCACAGAAGTCCTGGAGTAGCTAGATAGAAGACTCAGTAGAATCCTATTTTCTTTTCATTAGCCAGAAAATGGAGATTTGGAAAGTTTAGAAACTTGACCTGACTGAAAAGAAGAAATAGTGGACCTTGAAAATGACTTCAGGTTTTCTCACTGTGCAGAATATAGTCAAACACTGCTGCAGTTAAATATTTTACCCTTTGTTCTCCCTGCATGATCTATAATAATAATCTGCTTCATGTTGATATTTACTGCTGTGTTGCAGACAATTACCTGAAAGAGAAGTTAGGGTGCTTCACTGGGCTGGAAAGTTTAGCTACATCAGAAAGCAGGTCTAATTAAGCAAGTTTATTCTATATATAAAAGGCTAAGTTGACTCACACATGGATGATATATATAAAGCTCTCACTGGCATCATTCACATGCATGTGTTTCCATCTGTCACTGTCGATCATGAATTTGTTTGACATTATTATAGAGAAAGGGTGAATAGCAATATTAAAATATTTCTTCTAATTAATTTCCTTTCAATGTGCACAAATTCATGCACTGGGCCACTAGTTTGTAATAATAAGAGCTAACATTAGATTTCACTTACTATGGACCAGAAACTAGTCTAAGCATTTTATGTTTTAACTCATTTAATCCTCGCTATAGCTCTTCAATGTCGGTTCTTTATTATTCCAGTTTTACAGATTAGGAAACCAAGATTCAAAGAGGTAATGTAATTTTCCCCAAAATACACAACTAGTAAGTGTCAGACCCATTTACAAGCTAGGAAGAGCAGTCTCACCAGAAACTAACCCTACCAGCACCTTGATCTTGAATTCCAGCCTCTAGAACTGTGAGAAAATAAATGTCTGCTATTTGAGCCACTCATTCTGTGATATCTTTTTATGATAGTCCTACTAGAATAATAAAATTTCCTTCAAATTTTAACTCAGAAGTCACCCATACAATTTTAACCACCATATCCACATTTTTGGTTTTAGCACACATGTCATGGGTTATATTTTACTATAATTTTACCTATCTCATTGACTCTTCAACTAGAAATGTAGTTGAAGAGGCAGAGTTTTTTACTGTCAGTTTTGTTCACTATTATATCCCCAGCTTCTAATGCAGTGTCTGGCATATAGTAAGTGTTCAATAAATAAATGACTTGAGGGAGGAAATCCAGGAACTGACTGGGTCTTCCTCATATTTTGTCAAACTCCACAGGACAGGAGGGAGGCAGAGCTGGGCCAGTAAGTAAATCTGATTTGTACTTAAAATGGGTCAGCATGATGACAAATATCAACTTCAACAAAAGATCAGAATAGCCAGAGCCAGAAAGGCAAACTAGGTCCAAACCAAGTAGGCATCTTAAGTCACTAAAAAATTAAGGGCAGTTAGGCAGCCAACAACTAATTCTGCCACATACCTTGTTGGTAAGCCTTGTAGCTTTTACTTCTGCTTGGTTCACCTGCTTAGATATCTGTCTCCAGAAGGCTTTGAAGACTTCTCACTCCTATTTTGGCACTTTTGTCCTTAGCCCAGGCAGGAATGGTGATCATAGGAATGATATGAAAGTCTACTCCATGCCTTCCAAAGTTTCCTTCCCTCCCTAGAGCTTGAGAGTCCTAAAAAAGAAAATGGTGATAGCACTCCAACAGGTAGCACCTAGTAGACTCTCTAGGCTCCCCCTGGGAATCTTTTGCTTTGGCTCCCATTGTCTGCCACTTGGATTTCATCTCTCTCCCTGAATCCTTTTGATGGCATCATAATTGTGATTTAATTCCTGGATGCTGACTCTTTAATTACCTTCAGCACTTTACGCAAATGTCTCTGAGCAGCTGAACCCAATATCTGGGGATTCTACTCCTACAGGAGTGGTTTGGAGCAAAGGAATAGAGAGAAACTAAAACATAATGTTTCTCACAGCCATCTCCCCCGACTCACAACTTCTCCTCAACACTAGGGGGTGCTACTTACACAGTCATTTTATCCTGTTTTGTGCCACACAAACCCCACTGCTTTGCTCTTCACCCCTAAACCTCCATCAGCCACATCTCTTGATGAAATGTTTATCATTAAAGCCTAAATCTATGATTCCTCCTGAAATATGGGTAAATCTTACACCAGTTCCTTAAGTAGAAAAAGACCATTGACTAGGATTTTGACTTTAACCTATAGAACGCACTTGAAATGCTGAGAAGGAAGTCAGGGGATTTGTTGTTGTTTTTAACTTCATTGAGTATCTAACAAAGTCCATATATTTCCTTCAGGACCAGGCAAATAGAGTGAACTTCTTGTTCTGATTGAAATGAGGAAAGAAAAATCCTTCTCTGAAGGAAGAGATTATTTGTGGCATTCCCATTATTAAAGAAGGAAAAAGGTAAATTATTTGGGTCAGTGGATGAAAAGAAAGGAAATGTACCAGGAGCTGCTCTGAAGCTGAGCAAGAAAAAATTCTCTCAAGTTCTCACAACACACCATCCCGTAGGCCCCAAATTCTGAAAGCCTCCAGCTCCACACCTCATTACCCTCTTCCTAATCACCTCATAAGGGAATTCCCTGCCCTAATCTGACAGAGGCTTTCAAGTAGGTAATAGTGGAAAACGGAAGAGTCCCCCATTCCTGGCATCATTAGTTGAACCCCTGACCACACCTCCCTGTAAAAATAGTATTTATCGAGTGGCCAAGTACAGTAGTTCTGTTGGAACTCTACTTTAGAGCATTGTGGGTTAAACAGAGCTAATCACCATGCAAAAAATGGTTTCTATGGAGAATGCATTCTGATTTCCACATAACTCACTTCTACAAATGAACCACTGGAATTCTGCCATTCTGATATAGGGACTGCCTGTGCAACTCTCAAATGAGAGGAAGATGTATTGATGTCTTTCAGGACTGACAGGTTTATAGGATAAGGAAAGATTGTGTGTTCTTTATGCTTGAGAGCTTTCTTACATTGTCTTTTGATCATTCTAGAGATAAAGAAACATGTTCTCTTCCCTTTTTGCTAGGTCTCAAAGGAATCTGAGGTACTGACCAAAATATCCATTGTTTCCTGTAGAGTCAAAAGCAAAGGTGTTGTGTCTCACTTGCTCAGAAATGTAAGAGAGCAAGTAAAAGTCAGAAGGAAGTCTAATTTTAGCTTCTTTTGGGCACTTTGATCATGAAAACTATTAAAGCATATCTGATAAAAGTGCACTTCTTTACCAAAGCTCAGAGATTTTTGAGTTTATCTAAATTCAGATTATTAAACTGTACTTTAGCCACTTTAGTATATTTGTATATGTGTTTGGGGGATGGGGTTGACTCATGCAGTCTTCTAGGTGAAGCTGAAGTCTAGTTAACTCTGAAAAGATGCCATTACTAAGTGAGCTGTAGCTTCATTGTTTATATGCAAGCTGGCCAACAAATCATATTTATCCTTTTTAGGGACACTTAGCAAAACAATGCAACTAACTTCTAATACATGGAAATGTTTCTATGCTGCAAGTTTTTTCTGAGGAGAAAAAAGACATGATTTGAAAACAGCAAGAGACGGACGAAACATACTTTTTCATATGAGGCATTGGTAATTAACATTTTTACATACAAAAAATGTCCTGCAAGTATTTAAAGAACATTCACATAACTCTCTTTTGAGGCTATGGCTAAATTGTGTAAGGACAGTGACAAAGTTCAGTAAACCTTGATATCGTGCATTTGAGCACATGCTATGTGCTAAGACATTACATCTATTATTTTCTATAATCCTCACTAAAGTCTTTTGGGAAAGAAATTAACACTCCCATTTTATAAATGAGGAAATTAAGGCAGAAAGATTAAGGAACTTGCCCAAGTCTTTGCAGCTTGCAAATAGCAGAGTGGACATTTGAATCCAGGTGTGTTTGACTCAGAGCCAGGCACTCAGCTAAACTGTTACCTCCAAAATGGCAAAAGTCCTGCTGCCACTATTAAACATTAGCCACTAAGGCCAAGCATTATCCGGGGCATCTTTGTAGTGCAAGCATCACATGTAAAATCCTCCCAAAGGTTTTCTCTGTAGGAAAGAGGGCACTTGCAAGAGAAAGGTGATCTTGAATATTATTGTCAATATCAAGTCTTTAAAGTTAATCTATGTTTTTGTGCAATAGATGGTCTTTAAGCAAGTATCTTTTAGAAGTAGAATATGAATAATGCAATAAAAATAGGCATAATGGCTTGTAGGGGATATAGGTGCCCTGCTTGGGGGAACTGGTAGACATAGGGGAACAAGCATGCACACATAGATATGTGTGCACACACATGCACACACCTTGTGGAGTGGCCTTCCTACAACACAAAAGAGAGAGGCAAGGCATGTGTGCTAGTCCCATCTCTAGTCTTATTTGGAGGCTTGTTAATATTGGGAGGCTCAAGCCTGGTGACCTGAGCTAGCTCTCTTGAGGCTATGGCTAAACTGTGGTGGAAGTTTGGATCACTTACTCTCATTCACCCCAGGATAGCCCATAAAGCTATAGAGGTATAAATTCTTCCTCCTGGAAGATGAGCAATGTCTATCCGTTCTTGTGGGTAGACCTTTGTTGATCTCCCTTTGGACATTGCTGTTGAGCATCAGGAGCAGAGCTATAACCCTACATATCTCCTAAAATTCAGTATGTTAGAAATGCAATCAGTTTGTACCCAACAGAACCTCCTCCATCCCAATTTCCAACCAAAGCTCTGAATATTTATGAATCATTATGACTGTTTAATTTCAAAGAGGACTGCTGATTTACCTCTAAATTTCTCTGGATGGGTGAATAGGGGTGGGTTTAGCTGCCCACAGCAACTGCTAGTCCCACAGTCTGTGAAAGCAGGGTTTGTATCTGCATCCCATCTTCCACTGACTGGGTGGGCCCAGCAGGAACTTGTTCTCAGGGCTCAGAATTTTCCTTCTGTCGTGTCATATTCCCCAGGCCCAAGGACTAAAGAAAAGCAAAGCCATTGCCTTGTTGCTAGGGCAACCAAGCAGGTGCTCTGAATCCAGTGGTTCATAACAAAACACTCAATTTCTCCTTGCTGGGAGGCAAAGGTTGTTCTAGCTAGGGTAGAAGTTACATTCCAAGTGGTCAGAACTGGAACCGTGTTTGCCATGTGGCATCAGAAGGTCAGATGAGCCAGCTAAATCAGCTTACATTGAGCTGGCAAGACAAAGAGTTAATATGTAACCCAAAGGCCGAGGTTGGGATTGTAGAACTAGGACTTGAGAATCGGGCAGACTGGGGTTCGTTCAGTTTACAAGAAGGTAAGGAACAAAGAAAGGTGTCCAAGAGCACTGCTGTAAAGAACCTCAGAGTGTTCATAAGTGAAACCAAGACACCATGAAATATAAAAGGATACATGGGTAGATTTGTTAGCTTCAGAGCAAAGTATGCAGCCTTCTCCCTCCTGCCAGTTTGGGGGTGAGTTGGAATAGGTCCTGTCTCCATCTAGTTCCAAGCCCAGGGGTGTATATCAGTGATTCATATTATATAAAAGCTCCTTTGTCAGAGCTGTGATATCACCTTGGCTCCAGTCTAGTGACTTTTGTCTACTTTTACCCCTGCTTGACCACAGATTAGGTGAAATCTCAAGCCCCTTTTTTAGGTCTCCTGCCCCAAAGCTTTCAGGTAAGGTCCCAATCAGCTACTATTTAAGGCTCTGCAGGCCTAAGTACAATCTGACTGGCAAAAAAGCATACCAAAAGAACAACAATCCAATGCCTTGTCAGGGTCTTCAAGACTTAACCTCATCAATTTCATCTTGTTACCACAGCGTCCCATGTTTACCTCATTCCAGCTTCACCAATCTTTTTGGTCCTTAACTATGCCAAACTCCCATACCACCCCTAGACCCAGGCTCTGCTCTGAGTCCTGCATTTTATGTCCCATCTAGCTTTCCTTCATCCATGCCCCTCCCTATAAGGTGAGGTCGACAGTCCATAGGACAAACACCCAGTACCTCCCACCCTTCTAGATCACAGTTGGAATTCCTGGGACCACAAAGGGCTCTGTGCACACAGCTTCAAACCTGATCCTAGAGCCTGCAGGACCTCTTCTCTCAGGTGCATCCTCCTGAGAGGACCATTCCCACTGACTGGTATGTACATCTCTAGACTCTGTGTTGCATATCATATAACTCAGTGACATATATTCTATAGTGACTTTCCAGGTTTTTCCTCAAGGGGTCCTGGTCTCCCTTTTAGTCAATTAACTCTGGGTCTATATCCCACTTTAGTTCTAGAAACTGGGTGATTTTTTTCATTGCAGTACTTATGTCAGCTTTCCAGCTCTCAATTTTTTATTATACAAATGAAACAATGCCCTAGTCAGATCTCCATCTATTTTGCCCCTAAAATCACCATAGATCCATGTAGGCCAAGGCACTTTAATTGCTACTCTGATTTTGATGCCATGTGCAATAATTATGTCCAACTTGACTCTGAGAATTAAGACCTGCCATGGCCTCTCATTCTGAAATTCCATCATCCTCATTGATGTCAGGCAGCCTAATTTCCATATCACATCTGCAGGCATGGCCTGTAGATAACAGGCATCACTGAGCTTTCTAAATAAACTGATGGACCTAGTATATTTTCTATTGCCTCAGAAATGGGAGTGAGCACTGGGTCTTTCCAGGGAACACAATTGGTGACAGGTTCTCAGCTTGTACTTAGGAAATCCACTCTAACATTCCTGCTTCCCTGATCTATATGGTCTCTTTTGCTCAATATAATGCCAAATGACTGCTAACTTCACCTCACATCTTCTAGCTCATTGTCATGAATTAAGTTTCAAGGACCCAACCTGACAGTGTGTTTAGATCAGCCCTAGGTCCTCAAACATTGAATCCTGAGTCATGGGAGAATACCCCATACCAGTAAATTTTTCCAGCCTTATATTCCCCGATCTGATATCTTCAAAATCCGCTTCTACACATATTCTGTTACCTCCTAGTATATAATAGCCAGATTCTGCCATTTGTGTGATAAGTAGTCTACTTCCTCCCTAAGCAGGGACTATTTCTTTCCTCTCAGAGTGTGCTGGAATACGATCTTGGTTACTGGCTTGGAGGTATGGTGGAGGCAATTTTTGGAGAATAAACATCATCTTGTTAGACACCTGCTTCAGGTGAGGCCATTGCACAGCCTCTAGGAAAAAGGAGGCTGATTTCTTTTGGCAAAGGAAACAGGTAAATTCTACTGGCCCAGGAACATTCCAGGGAATCTTTCAAATCAGAGTTCTTAGGTTGATCTACTAACGTATCTGCATCATAAGTCTCTGTGCCCTCTTCCCATCTGGGTTCTGGCTTTAATATAGTATATTTATGAAAGCCACACATTGAATTTCCTTTACATTTCTACTATCCTTATAATTAGAACCTAGATCTGATTTTCAATTCATCCTATTCTGAGGCCAGGCTGCCATCAACACCTCCAGTTTCCAGAGAATCCCTTAAATTAGCAATTAGCTGCCCTGCAACAATCATTTTCTTTTTGTAAGACTTCTGCTGCCAGACTCAGTGAGCACCAAAGCCCCACTGAAACAAGTCTTGCCCCATAAGGGTGTCTCCAGCACAGAAGTTCTCCCACCGTAGACACAGCTGAATCTCACAGCCAATTGGCCTGGAGGTCAATTCCTCCCAGTGATACCAACTACAATCAAGGCTTAACTACAACAAGACTGTGCACACAGCCCACAAAGGGGTGCACCAAGAGTGTCCACCTCAGGTAATTGGGAAGGCTGAGCCACTGGGCCCTAGAGGACACCTAGCATAGAAAACCACTCTATCAACACATGAAAGCAGCCAAAATGCAGAGACAAAGAAACAGGTCACAAATGATAGAAATGGAGGAACGCAAATGACTGGATATAGAATTCAAAACCACATTTATAAGGTTTTTCAAGAATTTTCTAGAAACCGCCGATAAATTTACTAAGACCCTCAATAAGTCTAGTGAGACCCTCGAGGACATGAAAAAGGACCAACTAGAAATTAAGCATACACTGACTGAAATAAAGAATATTATACAGAGGTCCAACAGCAGACCAGAGGATCCCAAGAATCAAATCAAAGATTTGAAGTACGAAGAAGTAAAAAACACCCAACCAGAAAAGCAAAATGAAAAAAGAATCCAAAAATATGAAGATAGTGTAAGGAGCCTCTGGGACAACTTCAAGCGTACCAACATCCGAATTATGGGGGTGCCAGAAGAAAAGAGAGAGCAAGATACTGAAAACCTATTTGAAGAAATAATGACAGAAAACTTCCCCTACCTGGTGAAAGAAATAGGCTTACAAGTCCAGGAGGCAAAGAGAACCCCAAACAAAAGGAATCCAAAGAGGACCACACCAAGACACATCATAATTAAAATGCCAAGAGCAAAAGACAAAGAGAAAATCTTAAAAGCAGCAAGAGAAAAACAGCTAGTTACCTACACGGGAGTACCCATACGATTGTCAGCTGATTTCTCAACAGAAACTATGCAGGCCAGAAGTGAGTGGCAAGAAATATTCAAAGTGATGAATAGCAAGAACCTACAACCAAGATTAGTCTACCCAGCAAAGCTATCATTCAGAATTGAAGGTCAGATAAAGAGCTTCAGAGATAAGAAAAAGCTAAAGGAGTTCATCACCACCAAACCAGTATTATATGAAATGCTGAAAGGTATTCTTTAAGAAGAGGAAGAAGAAGAAAAGGGTAAAGATAAAAATTATGAATAACAAATACTTATCTATCAACAAGTGAATCTAAAAAATCAAGTGAATAAAAAATCTGATGAGCAGAATAAACTGGTGAATATAAGAGAATCAGGGGCATAGATAGGGAGTGGACTGACAATTCTTGGGGGAAAGGGGTATGTGGGTGTGGGAAGAGACTGAACAAAAATCGTATACCTAGGGATGAGGACAGTGGGGGTGGGGGGTAAGCGCAAAGGGTAGGGTGGGAACCCGGGGGAAGGTGAGCTATGGGGGGGGAAAAAAAGAAGAACAACTGTAATAATCCAAACAATAAAGATAAAAAAAAAAAAAACTTCTGCTGCCAACAAAAGCAGCAACAAATCTTGTAGTTATTATTTTCCACATAATGCTTTGTAACTCCTCCCACCTAACCACAGGCAAGACTTCATTAATATGACCCTACTCTTAAGGGTTATTATTGTTCCACTTACCACCAGCAATGTGGCCTCTATTGCCTATAGTCAAGGAGACAACCCAACTCCAAAATTCTACCTTGAGAATTTGCTTTTTAGGGCTAATCCTGGAATCCATTTTCATAGCCTCAGTTCCCTAGAAAAGACAGAGCCTGAGGTAAAGCTTTTGTGCTAATATTTTAATGGAAACTACAATCCCAAGGAAGCAAGAATGAGGGGAAAAGAGAAGTCAGTCAGGAAAGGAGAGAAGGCAAATACTAAGCTGACCATAGCTTTATAAGGCACATAATGAATTAATTGCCCAATGTCATGGGAACTCTCTAGAAAGGCCATATGGAGATACTATGTCTTGAAATCATCTGCTAGGGAGAAAAAGGATGGACAATTTATCTGCTGACTCCTTCCTGTTTCCCATCTCTCTGGTTTAAGTTTGCTCCATACAGCACCAATGGCCCTGTACTTCCACATTCCCTCTGGACATCCACTGGTTCCGGATGGAATAGGCAAGGCCCTAGAGATACTGTGACAAATGGCCAAGAACCATGGAACCTGGGGGTTGAATGGATTGGAAGAAGCACATAAGCTAGGTCTGGTATAGCCATAGCACAAATGGGGTGGGGTTGGGGTTAGGGATATCTCACAATTAGAGCCATGCAAACTTAGTATGAAAAGTGTCAAAGAGAACTTTGACACCAGTTAAAATTCTAGCCAGACACTAAAGGCAGTAAAAACAGATTTACTCACTAACTACTGCAGCAGGAAAGAGAGTCCAGTGTAAACCAAGCTCAACTTTGATTCATGTAGAGGCAATGGGTGTCCTAAAGGAAGAATAAGGGATTAGAAAGAGAGAATAAGTAGGAGTTTAACAGAATTAAGGAAGTAAAAATTACAAAAAGCACATAGGGAGTTTGGTCAATGTGATTAGGCCATTTGAGTTTTCCTACTGGTATTTATCAAAGTTAGGCTCATGCCCTCGCATAGACACTGGGAGACAGGTGTTAACTGAAACAAATAGTAGATTGTTTTGGCAGATTTGAGATTTCCCAGGAGGGAAGTTAATGGGTGCTTGATCATCCCAAATATATGGGCCTGGGCTGTTAGAAATCATGCTAGAGCTTATTCAAGTCTTTTGGGGTGGGCAGGGGTTGGAGGGTGCGAGCAGGAGTGTAATAAAATTGTTTGTGCTGAGAATCTGCAATCTCTATAGGTCAAGGTTGAGGCCTAGTCAAATAGAGGGCTCAAAGGAGCCTGCATTTGATCAAGAAAATAGTCTTTGTGAGTACATCTATGAACTAAGGACTCTGGTATCTAATACATATCTCTGACATTGCAAATCTGGATATTCCCTTTCTGACATCCATTAACTCCAGCAAGCTAGCCCTTGCTCTCTAGGCTAACTCAATGTCCCAGGGTCCTAAGTTGGCAAGGGAGTTCACAAACATTCACCCGTGTAAGAAATCATCTTCCTTTGCAGCTGGGTACCATTCCCTCAACCCTGACAAAACAGCAAGAAAACCTGATAAATATCCCCTCACTCCAACTCTACTTTGCAAGACACTGGGTAGCTATACTACAATTTAGTAAAGATTAATTAAGTCTTTAAACCTTTAAAGGTGTTAATAAATTAACTCTGATTTTCTATTATGCAAAAAAAAAATGAATACAGCTTATGTTGCTGCTGTTTTTTAGGAAATATGGGCATTACCTCCTACTTATTAAAAATTCAGGTTTTAGTACCATTGACTTACTAGAAACATGATCTTTAAAGAATAAATTCCTCCATTTACCTGTCTGTGAGTTTATTTTAATTCAACTTTATGGCAAAGTGACTTGCATAAAAACTAAGGAGAGCTTGCCCCTCTGAAAGTGTTTAATATATAGTCAAGAACCTGAGTTACCTCCAAATCCTATCCAACTCTGTGCTACTTGGTGTGCTTCAGAGGATCTGCCACCTACTGCTAAGATGTATTCAAACTTTTCAAACATCTAGCTTCAATTTATTAAAGAAATCTGATTATTAGATTGTCAAAATCTCTATTGTAGAAAAGCGGTACTAAGAGAATTCTTTTTGAGAGAGAGAATTCTTTTCCTAACAGTCATTTTTCTAAAAATAATAGGTTGAATCAAAGAGGGAAAATGACCTGTATGGGTTATTCTGTTATCTTAAACAAATTTTGTTAGAAGATTGTGGACAAATGAGAATCATAGAATCTCATCCTTGAGTTAAATATTTTTACTGAGCCCTGCATAAGAAATGTTTGGTTAATACTTTGCAGATTCTTACAACATGTCACAGATCAGAATCTGCATTTTTTGCCCTGGCCGGTTTGGCTCAGTGGATAGAGCGTCAGCCTGTGGACTGAAGGGTCCCAGGTTTGATTCCGGCCAAGGGCACATGTCTGGGTTGTGGGCTCGATCCCCAGTAGGGGTGTGCAGGAGGCAGCCAAACAATGATTCTCTCTTATCATTGATGTTTCTATCTCTCTCTCCCTCTCACTTCCTCTCTGAAATCAATAAAGATAGATATATATATAAAAAAGAATCTACATTTTTAACAAGCTCTCCAAGTGATTCCTATGGCCACTTAAGTTTAAAAACTAGGGTGGAAGGAGATGAGGACTCTCATACACTACTGATAAGAGGAAAAGTTGATAGTACTTTATTGGAAGGCAATTTAGTAGAAACTCTCTCAACCAAACCTGAATTAAATAAGTTAATAGGTAAACTGATAATAGTCCTAAAAATAGTCCTCCAGGCCAGGACCCATCGAGTCCTTGATACCAGTAGGTTAGTCTTTGCTCAGCTCTTGCCATTTTGAAATATCTGCAAGCACACACACACACACTTTTATGGCCTGGAGGTCAATCCTTCCTGTTGACTTGCCAATAGCAATCAGGGCTCAACTACAACAGGAGGGTGCACACAGCCCATATAGGTGTGTGTGTGGGGGGGAACACCTGGAGCACCCCACTCAGGTAACTGGGGAGGATGTGCCATTAGGCCCCATAGGACACCCACTACATAAGGTCAAGATCAGGAGGCATAAAAACTCTACTTAATACAAAGAAACAAACACAGAGAGGCAGCCAAAATGAACAAAGAAACATGTCCCAAATGGAAGAACAAGACAAAATTCCAGGAAAAGAACTAAATAAAATGAAGATAAGCAGTCAATCAGATGCAGAGTTCAAAACACTTATTTATAGGGATGCTCAACAAACTTAGGCAAAGAATAGATCAACTCAATGAGAACTTTAACAAAGAGATATAAAACATAAAAATGGAGATAGAAAAGAAAAAATAGTCAGAAATGAAGACTACTGCTGGAAGCTAATACCAGCATGTCATAAATGCAAGAAGTTTCATCAAAAGGTTGATGGAACCTTAAGGATTGCCTGCTAGAAATGGCTACGGGCATTTCCCCACACCTAAAGATTTGCATAAATGATTGCTTGCTGCCAGACAGCTGAGAGCATTTCAATCTACATGTTATTGCCTCCTGATGGCCAAACACCTGAACAGCGAAGGCAGTTCCCCCAATCCAACAATGCCTACTGTATACCAAACTTACATTTGACATGTATATATACTTTGCCTTAAGACAAATTGTGTTAATAAAGAGCAAGGGGTCCAGAGATTCAGGAGGACTTGGTTTCTTTAGCTAAGTCTCCTCTGGCTCCCCAAAATGCCTTTCAAAATTATGTTTCGTCTCTAGAATCTTTAATAATTTACCACAGCCCCTTCTCCAGATTCCTGAACTCCTTCTAGATGCTGAGAAATACACACCAGCATTAGAATACAATAACTGAAATTAGGAATACATAAGAGGGAAACAACAGCTGATTAGATGAAGGAGAGGAGCAAATCAGCAATTTGGAATCTAAGGTAGCAGAAAACCTATCAGAAAAGCAAAAAGAAAGAAGAATACAATAAAAAGGATAGTTTAAGGGGTCTCTGGGACAACATCAAGCATAACAACATTTGCATTATGGGGGTGCCAGAAGGAGAAAAGAAAGAGCAAGGAATTGAAAATCTATTTGAAAAAATAATGACAAAAAACTTCCCTAACTTGGTGGAGAAAGCAGACACACAAGTCCAAGAAGCACAGAGAGTCACAAACAAGGTGAACTCAAAGAGGCCAACACCAAGACACATCATAATTAAAATACCAATACTTAAAGACAAAAAGAGAATCTTAAAAGCAGCAAAAGAAAGTCAGTTAATTACCTATAAGGGAGCTCCCATAAGACTGTCAGCAAATTTCTCAACAGAAACTTTTTAGGACAGAAGGAACTGGCACAAATATTCAGTGATGAAAACCAAGGACCTACAACCAAGATTACTCTATCTAGCAAAACTATCATTTAGAATAGAAAAACATATAAAGAGCTTCCCTGATAAGAAAAACCTTAAAAAGTCCATCACCACCAAACCAGTATTACCAGAAAAAGGGTCTTCTTCAAGAAGAAAAAGAAAAAAATGAATAAAATAGCAATAAATACATATCTAAATGCAAATGAATCAAATGCCCCAATCAAAAGACACAGGGTGACTGAATGGAAAAGCAAACAAAACCCATACATATACTGTCTAACAGAGACTCACTTCAGATCAAAAGACACACACAGACGGGAAGTAAAGAGATGGAAAAAGATATTTCATGAAAATGAAAAAAAGCTGGGGTAGCAATACTCTACTGAACAAAACAGACTTAAAACAAAGGCTATAGCCTGGCAGCATCACTCAGTGGTTGAGTGTCAACCTATGAACCGGGAAGTCGTGGTTTGATTCAGGGCATATGTCCAGGTTGTGGGCTTCATCTCCAGTAAGGGGCATACAGGAGACAGCCAATCAATGATTCTCTCAATAAAAATATGTTTTTTTAAAAAAAACAAAGGGCCTTTGCCAATTTGGCTCAGTGGATAGAGTGTCAGCCTACAGACTGGAAGGTCCCAGGTTCAATTCCAGTCAAGGGCTTGTACCTTGGTTGCGGGCACATCCCGAATAGGAGGTGTGCAGGAGGCAGCTGATGGATGTTTCTCTCCCATCGATGTTTCTAACTCTCTATCCCTCTCCCTTCCTCTCTGTAAAAAATCAACAAAATATATATATATTTTTAAAAAAGCGAGACCTCAACCAACATTGGAGTTGTGATAGCCAGAAGGGGAAAGTCCCATGCCCTACCACTCATTGTGGGCTGTCCCAAACATAAAGAGAGGTTCCTTGCATTTCCAACAAGAAGATTGTTTTCGACTCTGCTACCCTACCAGTAGGGAGATTTTTTTCCTCCCCTGCAACCATGGCCCAGCCAGTGAAAAGCCACTACACTTCAAACTCCCAGTTTATCTAATGAACTCTTTGTCTATAACAGCTCCTCCCTTTCCTCTATAAAAGAAAGTACCTCCCTTTGCCATAGCTTACATGTTCCAAATTGCAGTTCTCTGCCATTCCTGAATAAAGTGTTTAGTTTTTCAGATCAACAAGTCCTAACCTGCAATGGGACTGTATTTGGGACTTTTAAATAGGTAATTAAGGTTAAAAGGGTATATGGTTGAGACCCTAATCCAATATGACTGATATCCTTATAAGGAAAGAGACACCAGAGATGCACACATATAGACAGAAAAAAATCATGTGAGGACAGAGCAAGGAGGCAGCCATCTGCAAGCCAAGGAGACAGGCATCAGAAGGAACCAAACTTGCCAACACATTTTTTAAAATTCTCACCCACTGATTTTTGGAGACAGTGAAAGGAAGAGAGAAAGAGGAAGAAACATCCATGTGAGAGAGACCCATCAACTCATTGCTTCCCATATGCACCCCGATTAGGCTGGAGATCAAACCTGCAACCCAGGTACATGCCTTTGGCCGGAATTGAATCCGAGACCCTTTGGTGCGAGGGCCAGTGCTCTAACCACTGATCCATACCACCCAGGACTAACACCTTAATCTTAGATTTCCAGCCTCCAAACAATGAGAAAATAAATTTTTTCTTGTTTAAGTCACCCAGTTTATGGTATTTTTAATGGCAACCCTAGCACACTAATAATACATCATCCAGTATTTAAATGACCAAGTATTTTTAACCCACAGATAAATGCCTACCAATAAGAATAGAAAATAATCACTTTAGGAATCTTGCAAATAATTTACTAGAAAATGATAAACTGATTCTATACATAGTAGCAAATAGAATGACCACGTGGGTCCAGATACTTTAATGACTACACCATGGTTGAATTGACTGCTCCCAAACTGGGACACATTCAGAGTTATCATGCTAATCACTATATATGGATTGGGACTAAGCCCAGAAGAGATCCAGGGAAATCATACTTCCTCTGTGTACCACACTACCTCTAGCATTGGCCCGATTGGACTTTCTGCTTCAAAAGAGACATTCAGGGCCATCTATTCTATTTCTACTTAAACTGCAAGACTATAATAATAAAAGAGTAATATGCTAATTAGACAGGGCATCCTTCCAGATGACCTTCTGGATGAAGCCAGGGCTGCGAGGGAAGCCCAGGTCCTGGGTGCCAGAGGGAAGCCAGTGCCAGCAGCAGGGGGAAGGAAGGCCTACTCTTGCAAGAATTTTGTGCATTAGGCCTTTAGTGGGACATATAAAAATCTTCTAGCAATATTGTGGGAGTTGCTTTACTGAAGTTACTGAATACAAAATCTTAACAAGGGCATGCCCCTGACTCAATTGCATTCACTCTCCTTGAGTTCCTTTTGACCTTCTGACAATTAAAATTCATTTAGCATATTTGCTGACTTTGGATAAAGTTGCTGAAGATATGCGCCAATTTTAATCACATTCATTTCTAATCCATGATTCCCCCCTACACACACACACACACACACACACACACACACACACACACACACAATGATCTATGAATAATTCAGAATAGCTGAAATCCTCAAGGAATATCTTTTTTTCCATGTCATCATGTCATTCATATATATATGTATATGTATATATGGCTTTATTGTTGAAAGTATTACATAGGTCCTCCCCCCCCCCCCATTAACCTCTCCTAGCCTGCTCCCATCATCCCCCCGACCCCAGGCCCTCACCACCCCATTGTCTGTGTCCACGGGTAAAATCTTTTGAGCATAACCTCACTTTTAAAATTTGTATCTTCCTCAATTTGTCCCCATAATTTCATTATATCAGGAAGCTAAATGCAAATGCATTTTAGCTCTTTATTTTGACTGTTTAAAATATACACAAGGTATATTTCAACAAATGAAAAAAAAATCCAATAGGTCTCATTCTTTCCTATCATCTCATTCACATGTCATTCCAGTCTCTTTATTAAAGATATTAAAACACTGTGAGCCTTTGTTGGCTCACTCCACACCCCCTCACCTGCCTCACCTCAGGGATTGGTATCCTATCCCCTCCTGCATTTGTCCATGCTACAACGTCTTCTCTGTTGTCACATAACTCCACAACCACCCCTACAATAGTGGGGTTTGGTTCACTTCACTCTTGATGGCCTTGAGAATTCTAGGATCATCATCCTCCCCTTCACTAAAACCCTGTGGTTCTAGTTACATTGGCCTCAGGAAGAAGCGAGGTGATAAAGCTGCTCTTCCATTTACTGCCTTTTCTCTTGATTCCCTGCCCACTGATCCCACAACACCACTAATATAAGGCTACAGAATGGCTACTAGGCTTTTCTGGAGAATTGTGAGAGACATAAAGTGAATTACAATGTAAGAAAAGACATAGAAATGGATGTTCAAGGTCCAGAGGAACAGAAATAAGGGCCCCCTTGGGAGAGCACCACAGTTCCTAGACTTGTTCCTACCACCCTCCTTCAAAGTTTACTTTGCCCCAGAGAGCCCTTCCTTTTTTATTCACAGTGAAATGCTAATCCTGCTTTAGAAATATCCTACTCCCTAACATAGGAGGTAATGTACTAGTCTTAGGCTTTGTGTTCCACCCAGAGCAATTAATCTGAAACTGAACATTTCCCCGTATCTGCATTTATATCTACAATAATAACACTCAGGATCTTCAGCAAAATTTTGAGACTCAAAGCAGTACACCCTTTCATGAAACCTTTGCTATTTTAGAGGAAAGCTATGCCTCCTCACTCCTCCTAGGGAAATCTAGCAGAAAATGCACATGTACATACACATTCACCACATGTGCTCACAGAGCATATGCACACACATGGTCACACATATGCATACATATTCACACACATGCATACACACACTACCATAACTTTAAAGAAAAACACAACTACCAACTTCTCATCAATATCTTTAATGACAGAACCTGCAGAAGCTTTTAAATTTAGCTTTTCCTTACTTTTGACCAGATCAAATTCTTATTGGGCTTTCTCCCTAATTAATCTCTGAAAGAGGAGGAGGAAGAACAGAAAGCTTTTTATTTCTCTATACAGATCAACCCTGAGGCCAAGGGTAGGATTTATGTTTTCATTAATATAATTAATAGATATTAAAAATTACTTTTTCTAAGAAGGGCATCTATATAATTATGTGAGTATAGACATATACTAGTACAAACATTTATTATACACACAGTAAAATGTACTATCTACATAAGTGTATAGTTCACTATTTTTATATATATAAACTCTCCTGTGGCCACCATTCAAATCATAATATAGAATGCTAGAGGCCCGGTGCACGAAATTCATGCACTGGGGGGCTGGGAGTCCCTCAGCCCAGCCTGCGCCCTCTCACAGTCCGGGACATCCCTCTCGCAGTCTAGGGCTCTTGCAGTCCAGGACCCCTCGCTCCTTACCGCCCGCCTGCAGCAGAGTCAGGAGAGACTACCGCCACCGCCACTGCGCTCACCAGCCATGAGCCCAGCTTCTGGCTGAGCAGTGCTCCCCCTGTGGGAGCGCACTGACCACCAGGGGGCAGCTCCTGTGTTGATCATCTGCCCCCTGGTGGTCAGTGTGCATCATAACAACCCATTGTTCTGCCTTTTGTTCTATTTGCATATTAGGGTTTTATTATATAGGATCACTATCACCCAAAAGTTTCTTTTTTTGCTTTCCCTAGTCAGCACCACCAATTTCCCCACTCCCCAAAGTTTTGACTTCTAACACTATGGATTAAATTTGCATCTTCTTGAATTTTACATAAAGGGAATCATACTGTATGTAGTTTTTGTGCCTGGTTTCATTTACTCAGCATAATTTTTTTGGGATTCACTCATGTGGCATTATTAGTAATTCATTCTTTTTTATCACTGTGTAGTATTCCATGATATGAATATACTGCAAACTGCTCATCCATTTTCCTATTTATAGACATCTTAGTGGTTTCCAATTTGGAGCTATTATAACTGAAGCCAATATGAACATTCTTGTACATACTTCATTGGATATATGCACTAATTTATATTGCATGCATATATATATATATATATATATATATATATATATATATATATATATATATATATATATAGAATTGCTCCTAGGGTAGTAGGTATGTAAAAACTGCCCAGGTTTCCAATTTGGTTGAATCAATTTGCACTCCCACCAGCGATATATGAAAGTCCCACTTGCTCTATATTCTTGTTAACACATGATATTGTCAGTCTTTTTATTAATTCTACTGTAATTTGTGATAAGTTTTAAGAAACTAAATATTATTGTGATAGTCCTAAAAGTAATTTTTATTGCTATGGATTTAAAACAAACAAAACAATCATTCCTACTGTCTTTCAGATAGTACCATGATATATTCTGAGGGGGTCACTCAAGAAAGTATATAGTTTTGGCTTAGCTTGGATTAGATAAAATGATTCTGGGTCACAAATTTGAGGTAAATCAAAGTTTACTGGCATCAACTGGTCATGTGACAAAAAAATCCTGTCTGAACCAGCAAATATTTGAAGCACACTTATAGAAATAACATGTGGTAGGACGAAGAGATTAGAAGATCAAGAGAAATACAATAATAAGATTACTAATGCCTTAAAAATTTACCATTGGGCAACCTATTACAACTAGGGTTAGTAGGAGATTGTGTTTTAAATTAATTACAAAAATGGCCATAATTATTTCCCTGCCTACCTCTTTGCAATGAGTCTTTGTAGCTCTTCCTGTTAAGAAGGGGAACTCGTTTTCTCTCTCCTTAAATTTGGGCTAGCCTTGAAACTTTCTTTAGTCAATAAACTCTGGTGCCAATTCCGAGCCTAGGCCACTGGCTCTCTTAGAACCCTGCACATCCACCATGTGAACAAGTCCAAGCTAGACCCATATGGAACAGAGACAAATCATCTAAGGCAGTGGTTCTCAACCTTCTGGCCCTTTAAATACAGTTCCTCATGTTGTGACCCAACCATAAAATTATTTTCGTTGCTACTTCATAACTGTAATGTTGCTACTGTTCTGAATTGTAATGTAAATATCTGATATGCAGGATGGTCTTAGGCGACACCTGTGAAAGGGTCGCTCAACCGCCAAAGGGGTCGCGACCCACAGGTTGAGAACCGCTGATCTAAGGTGCGACTATTCTAGACCATCCAATAATCACTTGAGACTTGCAGAACTGCTCAGTGGAGCCCAGCCCAAATTGTTGATATATAAAATAATGAGTTAAATAAATGGTTGTTGTTTTAACCCTCTAAGTTTTGAGGTGGCTTATTATGCAGCAAAAACTAACAAATGCAAGAAGTATATCACAAGTACTTGATGGAGAAGGAATTTTTAATTATCATTAGGAATAGCATATATCAATTGCTTCTGAGTCCTGCCAACAGCTGCTGCTGATAATGGCAGTCAACATTCACTAATGATATGATAAGTAATTACAAATGATAGCTCATTAATTCTTACAACAAAGCTATTAGGTATCTAATAGATTACAATTGAGGAAACTGAGGTTTGCTTCACAAAGTTAACTTTAAAGCTAACTCGAAAGCTTAAGCTCTGAACCATTGCATCACTAGCTAAGAGCTAGTGATTTACTCTAATCCAATACAGGCCTTCCTCATTTAATTGCACCTTGCTTTATTGTGCTTTGCTGTATTATGCTTCACAGATGTTGCATTTATTTATTTATTTATTTATTACAAATTGAAGGCAAGATCTTCCACCAGCAAAAAGATTACAACTCCTTCAATAAATGGTGTTGGGAAAATTGGACAGAGACATGCAAAAAAAGAGGAAGGAAGGAAGGAAGGAAGGGAGGGAGGGAGGGAGGGAGGGAGGGAGGGAGGGAGGGAGGGAGGGAGGGAGGGAGGGAGGAAGGAAGGAAGGAAGGAAGAAAAAAAGAAACCAGACCACCAACTTACACCATACACAAGAATAAGCTCAAAATGGATAAAAGACTTAAATATAAGTCAGGAAACCAAAACAATCCTAAAAGAAATCATCGGCAGCAAAACCTCAGACATCTCTTGTAGCAGTATGTTTATGGATACATCTCCTAGGGCAGTAATGGTGAACCTATAACACGCTTGTCAGAGGTGACACACGAACTCATTTTTTTGGTTGATTTTTCTTTGTTAAATGGCATTTAAATACATAAAATAAATATCAAAAATATAAATCTTTGTTTTACTATGGTTGCAAATATCAAAGAATTTCTATATGTGACACGGCACCAGAGTTAAGCTAGGGTTTTTCAAAATGCTGACACACCGAGCTCAAAAGGTTCGCCATCACTGTCCTAGGGCAAAGGAAACTAAGGAGAAAATAAACAAATAGGACTACGTCAAAGTAAAAAGCTTCTGCACAGCAAAAGAAACCATCAACAAAATGAAAAGGGAGCCCACTATATGGGAGAACATATTTGGCAATGACTCATCGAAAAAGGGTTAATATCCAAAATATATAAGGAACTCATACAACTTAACAAAAAGAGACAAACAATCCCAATTACAAAATGGGCAACAGACCTAAATAGACACTTCTCCAAAGTGGACATATAGATGGCTCAGAGACATGAAAAAATGCTCGAAGTCACTAATCATCTGAGAGATGCTATTTAAAATGACAATGAGGTATCACCTCACACCTGTCAGAATGGCCATAATCAACAAATCAGCAAATGACAAGTGCTGGCAAGGAAGTCGAGAAAAGGGAACCCTCATACACTGCTGGTGGGAATGCAGACTGGTGCAGCCATTATGGAAAACAGTGTGGAGTTTCCTCAAAAAATTAAATATGGAACTGCATTTGACCCAGTGATCCCACTTCCAGGAATATATCCTAAGAACCAGAAACACCAATCAGAAAGAATGTATGCACCCCTATGTTTATAGCAGCACAATTTACAATAGCTAAGATCTGGAAACAGCCCAAGTGCCCATCAGCAGATGAGTGGATAAAAAAAGCTGTGGTACATTTACACCATGGATTACTATGCAGCAGTAAAAAAGAAGAATCTCTTACCCTTTGAGACAGTATGGAGGGACCTGGAGAGTATCATGCTAAGTGAAATAAGTCAGTCAGATAAAGACAAGAACCACATTATCTCACTCATATGTGGAATCTAAGTAACAAAATAAACTGATGGAGTGGATCCAGAGATATGGAAGCATGGAACACAGTGCGGAATCTCAGAGGGAGGGGAGGGGAGGGTGAGTTTGTGGGAGTTAATGAACCAAAAACCTTGTATGCATATATGCATAATCCATGGACACAGACAATAGGGTGGTGAAGGCCTGGGGTGGGGGTAGGGGTGGGCTGGAGGGGATCAATGGGCAAAAAAGAGGGCATATATAATACTTTAACAATAAAAAATTATTAAAATAAAAATTTTTAAAATATATTACAACCCACTTTATTGCTACACTCACTTTACTGCAGTAATCTAGAATTAAACTAGTAATATCTCTGAGGTATACCTGTCTTACCTTTCATACTCATCTCAATTTACAGATAGACAGTTGATAACCAAGAAAAGTTATAATTTTGCCCAGAGCAGTCCCTCATAATTCCCAGTGTAACATAGTCTTTTGCTAAAATTCTTCATAATATGTAAATCACATTAGTGCTCATCATAAAAATCTCCATGGCATTTTATAAAAGAAAATATTTAGGCTAGATATCCTATAAAATTATCTTTCAACAACCTAGAAAATACAACAAAATTTTCTCACTGTATGGAAACCTTACAAAACGCAATTTTAACATATAGTTGGAAGGAATGCATTAGATGTACATATTTGGTTTACTTGCATTGTGTAAATATCATCTCAGGTACCAGGGAGAAAATGAGACTGTTATGTTGTTATAAGTATTTTTTGCATTGTATTGTGATTTTGGGGGCCTTACAAAGTTCTTTTAGGTCTTAAATCTGGGGTCTGGGAGTGGCAGAGAGAAGACAATGGATCTTTTTGAGTTTTGAAAATCCTCTGAGATTTCATAAGAGAATAGAAAGCTGCTTCAAGTACCTTAAAACATTATGATTCACCTGTGGAATTAACAAAACACCAAAATAATTTAGATATGTAAACTTGCCCTCGCGGGTTTGGCTCAGTGGATAGAGCGTTGGCCTGTGGACCGAAGGGTCCCAGATTTGATTCCAGTCAAGGGCACATGCCCCGGTTGCAGGCTCCTCCTGGCCTAGGCCCTGGTCAGGGCCTTGCAGTAGGCAACCAATCGATGTGTTTCTCTCACATTGATGTTTCTCTATGTCTTTCCCTCTCTCTTCCACTCTCTCTAAAAATCAATGGGAAAATATCTTCAAGTGAGGGTTAAAAATAATGGTAATAAGATATGTAAATTTGCCAAGCAAAAGTTAGCACTTTATAATTTATGTCCATCTTGAGCTGACTGGACAATATAGAAAAGAGTTTTCTCAAACTAATAAACCCAAAGCTCTAATATGTTTATAAAAAAAATTTTAAATATGCTTTTATTGGTTTCAGAGACAGAAGGGAGAGGAAGAGACAAAGAGAAACATCAATGATGAGAGAGAATCATTGATCGGCTGCCTCCTGCAATACACCCTACTGGGGATCGAGCCCAAAACCCAGGCATGTACCCTAACCAGAAATTGAACTGTGACCTCCTGGTTCATAGAACCAAACCAGTCAGGCTAATATAGTTTTTTAAATGACAATGCTTCCCATTTCAAATTTTTTATTGTCTCAAATCACCAACAGAAAATTAGAATAAATTCTATTGATTGAATGCACTAAGATATTGTAACAAAAATGGAGGAAATTAAGCATTATTGAGTGCCTATACAATGAGACTTTGTCTCATTAGGTTCTTAAGGCACTTTGAGATGTATTATACCCATTTCAGATACAGAAATCAAGGCTCAGAGAAATTAAATACATTGCTCAATTTCATAATGCTGGTAATGCGCAGATCCGACTAAAATTCAGGCCTATCACGCTATCCATCTTCAACAAATCTTCAGTAAACAAATGAATTACTAAACGTATATAGATTAAGTTATATAGGATTCTCGCTCATGCAAATCAACAAAATAATGTCAACATGTGTTTTCAACTGGAAAACCAGGGGAAAATACCTTCCTATAGAAAGCATTTTAATATCAATAACCTTTCCTCTTCACAGGCAATAATCTTAGTAGCAAACTAAGTATTGTATTAGTGAGACTGGGAGATTAATAAACAGAAATCTCACTTAAATTGGGGTTGGGAGGGCCTGTCACTCATTGTCAATCACTCTAACAGGAAGAGAGACTTTTCCAGCTTCAATAGGAAGATGTTTTTCTACTCTACTACTCCAACAGGCAGAATGAGTATCTTCTCTTTGCCTGCAACTACTTTCAACCAATAAAGACTGTTAAAACTCAGCCAATGAAAAGCCACTACACTTCGAACTCTGTTTCCTCCAATGGACTCTGATTACAACAGCGTCTGAACTTTCCCTTCCCTCTATAAAAGAATGCTCCTCTCCTTTGTTCTTTGGATGTGTGTATGGTTCCCCATTAGACTACATGGCCTGACTACGATTCTTTATTGTTCCCAAATAAACCCATTTTGTTGGAGAACTATCTGGCTATTTGCTTAAAGTCAACAGATTGAAATATTGCATTTTTCCCTCTAAACAAATCTAGAAAAATATCTATTTTTAATTATCTCAGTTTTCTTATCTTTCTTCATAAATAGGGATAGTTTTGAATGTGTTCAACCTCTTAGAACCTAGAGATTCAGATTATAAGAAAATGTATAGTAAAGTGTTTACTATGCAAAAATTATGGTTATCTGTATAAAGGAAGACATGATTTATCTACCTACCTGAAAAGAAGAAGTGGGAGGGCATGAAGAAATGCTCTAAGGTAAAAATGATGAACAGTCATCTCTGCCTTTAGAGGCCTGCAGATTATGCACATTTATGGAACTGTGACCTCCCTCCCTCTCTTCATCCTTCAACAACCACTTATTAAATATATCTAGGTACCAAGCTCTAAGCTTTGTGTTGGAAACAAAGATAAATAGAATATGTCCCTATCCTCTAGGGAATAAAATGTAATGGGTGGTGAATACACAATACAGTGAACAGATTATGTGTTCACTGAATTGTACACCTGAAACCTGTATAATTTTGTTAACCAGTGTCATCCCAATAAATTCAATAAAAAGGTAGGGGGGAATGTAATGGGGAAGGCAGTCATACAAACAATAATTACAGCTCTAAGTTAAGTGTTAGGGTAGAGATATGGACTAAGTAGGGAAATAAAAAGGAAGCATTTCCTTCACCTGGGAGGTATCAGAAAAAATATCCTGCAGGAAGTAACATTTGAGGGAAATCTTGACATTTGAGTTTAAGTTTTCTAGGCTGAGAAGGCATGGTAAGAAAGAGACAGGCCAAGTTCAAAAGATGATGGCTATAGGGGTCTAAAAGCAGGAGTTTACTGACCCTTACCCTCAAGATAAAAACTGGAATGAAATGAAGTGTTCCACAAATCAAAATCCAGCAAATCTGTCAATTTTTCTCCTAGATCAGTGTTTCTCAAAATTTCTTCTTAAGGCAGAGGATCATGATAAGGATGGGGTTAGGAATGGATTGTAACCTAAAGTAACTTTCAGAGAACACAGTATATCTGAAGTGTCAGAAATTGTACTAGAGGCCCAGTGCATTATTTTTTTAAATATATTTTATTGATTTTTTTACAGAGAAGAAGGGAGAAGGACAGAGAGCTAGAAACATCGATGAGAGAGAAACATCGATCAGCTGCTTCCAGCACACTCCCCACTGGGATGTGCCCGCAACCAAGGTACATGCCCTTGAACGGCATTGAACCTGGGACCCTTGAGTCCACAGGCCGATGCTCTATCCACTGAGCCAAACCGGTAAGGGCCCAGTGCACTATTAAATCGTGAGTGCGTAGGGTCCCCTAGACCTAGCCTGCCATCAGGGCCATGTCCACCACTTTGTGACACCTCTCACACTCTGCAGATGCTGCTGGTGTCTTGTGATGCTCCGGGGACATTGACTGCGCCCCATGATGCCCCAGGGGAGTGGGGGGTGGAGGCGGGGGTTGGGGGAGGGCGGAACCCCAGACTCCACCGCCACAGGCCTCTCGAGCTCATTTGTGCCTGGCTGGTCCTCATTCCTCTCTCCCCAGTGTTGAGTGTCTGACCATTGGCTGCTCCAAACCGTTTGGGTCTTTCCCTTAGTAACAGCTTTTACCTTCTGCCTCAATCCCTCTCCCAGCTCAGCCCTTCCCTGTGTGCTCCCTACCCTGCCCCTCCCCTGGCGGCAGGAGCACCTGGGGACCCAAGCTGGGCTTCCCGCCCCCGCCCACAAAGCACCCATCCCCCGTGCCCTCTTCGCCATGCTGCCCTGCCCATCTTGCTGTGATCTGAGCCTGCGGGCCATGGGACCAAGAGGTGCTCCATGCACCTCCTGGTGACTGGTCTTTGGTCATCACGGCATTACGGTCACAGGCCTTTTATTATATACTAGAGGCCCGGTGCACAAAAATTTGTGCACTCGGGGGGGAGGGGAGCGTCCCTCAGCCCAGCCTGTGCCCTCTCGCAGTCTGGGACACCTCGGGAGATAACGACCTGCTGGCTTAGGTCTGCTCCCGGGTGGCAGAGGGCAGGCCTAATCCCTAGGTGCAGCCCCTGGTCGGGCTCAGAGCAGGGCCGATTGGGGAGTTGGGGCGCCACCCCCTGTCATGCACAGAGCAGGGCAGATTGGGAGGTTGCGATGCCACCCTCAGTCACGCTCAGGGTAGGGCCGGTTGGGGGGTTGGGGCACCGTCCCCTGTCACACTCAAGGCAGGGTCGATGGGGAGGTTGTGGCGCCACCCCCTGTCACGCACAGAGCAGGGCCCATCAGGGGGGCTGGGGCTCCGTACCCTGTCACACACAGAGCAGGGATGATCAGGGGGTTGAGGAGCTCTCCCATCACTCACAGAGTAGGGCCGATAGGGGAGTTGGGGCACTGCCCCCTGTCACACACAGAGCAGGGCCCATCAAGGGGTTGAGGCGCTGCCCTCTATCACCCACAGAGCAGGGCCGATCAGAGGGTTGGGGCGCCGCCGCTGTCACACTCAGGGCAGGGCCGATGGGGAGGTTATGGCTCTACCCCATCTCACACAGAGCAGGGCCCGTGGGATGGGGGGGTTGTGGCCCCGCCCCCTGTCACACACAGAGCCGCAGGGCGATCTGGGGGTTTGGGCGCTGCCCCCTGTCACGCTGATCCTGGTGCCGGGAGGCCTTGCGGCTCCACTGATCCCAGTTCTGGGAGGCATATTACCCTTTTACTATATAGATTAGAGGCCTGGTGCATGGGTGGGGGCTGGCTGGTTTTCCCTGAAGGGTGTCCTGGATCAGGGTGGGGGTCCCCACTGGGGTGCCTGGCCAGTCTGGGTGAGGGGCTGAGGGCTGTTTTCAGGCTGGGACTGAAGCTCCCAACTGCTCCTTTTTTTCTTTTTTTTTAATTTTTATTCTGAGCCAGCTTTAGCTCTGAGGCTCCAGCTCTTAGGCCTCCGCTCCTGAAAGCAGGTATCTGGTTTGTTTTGGTTCTACAATTGAAACTCTGTATCAACTCCGGGTCTGAGATCCCGGCTAGCTGAAAGCTGGTTTCTGGCATTTTGTTTAGCTTCTATTTTTCTTACTATGTTTCAAACTGCCAGCTCAGAGGCCTGCAGCGGCAGGCGGGGAACGTTGGAGTCCTCCGTCACTGAAGCAAGCAAGCCTCATGTTAGTTTCAAGCTGCCTGGCTGCCGGCCGCCATCTTGGCTGTCAGTTAATTTGCATATCTCACTGATTAGCCAATGGGAAGGGTAGCGGTTGTACGCCAATTACCATGTTTCTCTTTTATTAGTGTAGATGTGGACTAGAGGTCCACAGCATGAAGATTCGTGCAAGAATGGGCCTTCCTTCCCCTGGCTGCCAGCACCACCCTTGCTCTGGCCCGGAGCTGCCTTTCCTCCTTCCCACACTGCCCAGAGGCCTGGAGCAGCTGGGACTGTGTGGAACACCTGCATCGTCACCATGCGTCCTGCCCCACCCCGGGCGCTCTGCACCTGTGTATGCACATTAACCCACCATCTTTGTTGGGTTGATTTGCATACTCACTCCTGATTGGCTGGTGGGCATCGTGAAGGTATGGTCAATTTGCATCTTTCTCTTTTAGTAATGTAGACTAGTGGCCCGGTGCAGAAAAATTTGTGCACTCGGCGTGGGGGGGCGTTCCTCAGCCTGGCCTGTGCCCTCTCACAATCTGGGATCCCTCGGGGGATGACCACCTGCTGGCTTAGGCCTGCTCCCTGAGGGATTGGGCCTAAGATGGCAATCAGACATCCTTCTGGCAGCCCTTGGGGCATGTCCACTTGCCAGCGGGGAGCAGACCTAAGCTGCAGTCAGACATCCTTAGCGCTGCTGAGGAGGCAGGAGAGGCTCCCACAACCACCGCTGTACTGGCAGCCATCATCCTGGCTTGTGGCTGAGCAGTGTTCCCCCATGTGAGAGCGCACTGACCACCAGGGGGCAGCTCCTGCATTGAGCATCTGCCCCCTGGTGGTCAGTGTGTGTCATAGTGGCCAGTCATTCCCAGTCTTTCTGCTGTTAGGGTCAGTTTGCATATTACCCTTTTATTATATAGGATAGAGGCCTGGTGCATGGGTGGGGGCCACTGGATTGCCCTGAAGGGTGACCTGGATCAGGGTGGGGTCCCACTTGGGTGCCTGGCCAGCCTGGGTGAGGGGCTGATGGGTGTTTGCAGCTGGTCACACCCCCTTCAGGGTGGGGGTCCCTACTGGGGTGCCTGGTCAGTCTGGGTGAGGGGCTGAGGGCTGTTTTCAGGCTGGCCAGCAACTGAAGGTCCCAGCCTCTCCTTTTTTTCTTTTTTCTTTTTTTTCTGGGATTTATTTACCTTCTATAATTGAAACTTTGTTGCCTTCACTGGCGCTCCCAGCTCTGAGGCCGCGGCTGGCTGAAAGCAGGTATCTGGAGTTTGTTTGGCTTCTATAATTGAAACTTTGTTGTTTTCGGAGCTGTTGCTTTCAGCGCTTAGAGCAGGCTGTGGCAGGCGGGGAACCTTGGCTTCCTCCATCACTAGAGCAAGCAAGCCTCCTGCTTGTTTCAGGTGCGTGGCTGCCAGCCGCCATCTTTGTTGGCAGTTAATTTGCATATCTCGCTGATTAGCCAATGGGAAGTGTAGTGGAGGTACGGTTAATTACTTTTCTTGTCTTTTATTAGATAGGATACTTAAGCTGGGATCAGTAAACTATGTCCACAGGACTAATTCTATACTCTGCCACCTACATTTGTGAACAAAGTTTTATCAGAACACAGGCACATTCATTCATTTACGTATGGAATAGAGCTACTTTTGTACTTCAATTGCAAAATGAGTAGTTATAACAGAGATTGTCTGCCCATAAAACTTAACATATTTACCATTTGAGCCTTTACGTAAGTTTATAACTAAATATCAACATGAATAAATCTCAGAAAAATAGCACTGAGTTTAAAAAATGTTTCAATGTTATAAAGAATCATGTTAAATAAAGCTTTAAAAGACCCCAATTTACTATTGTTTAGAGATACATGTACACTATTAAAAGTAAAAAGACAGATATACCAATAATAAAACCCAATTAAGGGCAATGTTTATCTCTTTGGAAAAAGGAGAGAAAGAGGAATGTACACAAAGTGGGGTTTTAACTATTTGAAATATTTTGTTTCTAAAGCAAGGTGGTAAATAAAAAAGTGTTCATTATATTATTGTCTCTATATTTTTTGTATGACTGATGTATTTCATAATTTAAAAACTTTTTGGTCATACAAAAAATTACATAGAGCCAGAACCGGTTTGGCTCAGTGGATAGAGCGTCGGCCTGCAGACTGAAAGGTCCCAGGTTCGATTCCGGTCAAGGGCATGTACCTGGGTTGCGGGCACATCCCCAGTGGGGGATGTGCAGGAGGCGGCTGATCGATGTTTCTCTCTCATCCATGTTTCTGACCCTCTATCTCTCTCCTTTCCTCTCTGTAAAAAATCAATAAAATATATTTTAAAAAAAAATTACATAGAAAAAATTAGATGGAGGAGTTGTGGGGCAGATTCTATTTCTCAAAAATGGTTACAATATCTTCCATCCCACATGCTCGTCTTACAATCTGGCTGACACCCCTACTATTGAGAGGTGAGGGTCTCTAGTCCACCCCCTGAAATTGAGTGTGTTTTGTTCAAAAGAATATGGTAGAAGTGACACTATGTGACTTTCAAACTAGGCCATAAATAGTAATAAAGCTTATGCTTTGCTCACTGGAAGTCTCATCTTTGAAGTCTTCAACCACTGTGTAAACAGCCTTACTGCTCTAAGGCAGGCAGGCTGTGAGGAAGCCCAAACTAGCCCACAGAGAGAGACCATGTAGAGCAGTGTTTCTCAACCTGTGGGTCGCGACCCCTTTGGGGGTCAAATGACCCTTTCACAGGGGTCGCCTAAGACCATCGGAAAACACATATATAATTACATACTGTTTTTGTGATTAATCACTATGTTTTATGTTCAATTTATAACAATGAAAATACATCCTGCATATCAGATATTTCCATTACAATTCATAACAGTAGCAAAATTACAGTTATGAAGTAGCAACGAAAATAATTTTATGGTTGGGGGGTCACCACAACATGAGGAACTATATTAAAGGGTCGTGGCATTAGGAAGGTTGAGAACCACTGATGTAGAGAATCTAGCCCTGAGATTTTCATGGGAGAGATGCCTAGCTCGTTCTCAACTGCCCTGGTCCTGATTCTTCCAGTTTTAGTTGTATCTGACTGCAATGGATTGACAGATTCTGAGCTAAACCCAGGCTTTCCAACGGAATTATTTCAGAATTCCTGTCCCACTGTGAGCAATAGGAAAGTGATGGTTGTTATTTTAAACCTCTAAAATTTGTTTTACAGAGCAAGTTGTAACTGGAAGTTGAACCCTAAATTGACCCCATCATCAGAAGTTGAATCCTAAATGCCTTCCAGGAAATATAAACTTAATTGATCCAAAGATTCTCAGAAAGGTTCAGCAATAGGAAGGACCAATCTCAGAAGGCAGAATAAGGCATGTGATTGAAAACAGGATTAAATTGTAAGTCTTTAATGAGAATCCCAAGCTCCCAATCCTATCTGAGCCAACAAATATTCCAAAGAACCAGGGGCACTCACAAGGAGGATTATTCTCAGAACCAGGTGAAGGGGGAAGCCTCCAGAGAAACAAAAGAGGGGCAACTGAAGGGTAAAAAACACTGGCTAGAGAGGAAGGACACTGAGGATTTAAGCTCTTAACACTGTCACTCATTGATTGCATGCCTTTGTCCAATCATTTTCTCATTTAAAGAGGTCAGACCAGAATGATCTCTAAAGTAGATGTCCACAGTAAAAATCAGTGATTCTATTAAAGAGGACACACTTTAAAATAAAATATGACGAGGTTAAGTAATGAGCCACAATATGAAGTGCTTTTTAATCTATGGAAATTCTAATCTGCTTCTTATAACATGTAGTTCTTTTAAAAATAGCATTAGAGATTGTAACAGAAAACTTCCAGTTAAGGTACTTGAATGTTTCTCCTTCCCTCTCCCAAGGGACCAGTTCTAAGGGTATGAGCTAAAAAGTTATAGGAAACGAATGGAATATGCATGAACCTAAGACTATAAAGCTGTTACACCTAGATCCAAAGCAACAAGAGGAGAGAGAGGTTTCCAGAACATGAAAGAGTGAGTCATGTGGAGCAGGCCACTTTAAGAGGCGTGAGTAGTGCTTTCCCAAAAAGGCAACAGACAACTGGCGGTAACCTTTCAGGGAGAAAGCCAGGGAAGTAAATATACTGACCTCATTCTCTTCTCATCCTGCGTTTCCTGTCTGTGCTTCCTCCCACTAGCCAAGCTCAGAGGCCTGAAAGCACTGACCCCATTATGTACTTCTTGTCCTTGGACCCCAGGACAGAGAGCAGGTTGAGAGTGGCCCTGGAGGAGCAAAAAGAAGACAATCAGCATAGAGGTGCCATTGAAAAGGTAGTAACCAGAGCTTCAGAGAGCATATTCAAATTCACTATTTCGATATATATGCTAGTAAAAGTTCTTTGGGAACTTGAGCTAAGAAAAGGAGATATTCTGAGCTGTGATAAGATTCTAGAATAATTAGTCCTACAGTCAATCTTTTACTCTTCTGTTTTGCCTATTTAGACGTGAACACACATTGGATGATAACTGGTGGCATAAACTTTAGTATTTGCTCTGCATCCATATAAATAATTTATTTTTTATTTTACTGTTCACATCTAAGTTGGTCCAGCTATGCATCGAGTAAGAAGGCATGATATGTTTAAACTGTCTGCTATTATGGTTTTTGACAGAGAACTTCTATCTTGTTTTTACAACTGGGAAGCTTTGAACGAAGCAGACAACAACACTATCATAGGGCAGGAGAGAAAGCCTTCATTACAATATGTACTGTGTGGAGAAACAGCAGGCTGTATTTTGCTACATATAGAATCACTTATTTATTATTTATATCTTAAGTAACTTACTATACATATTGTTTCCAGATGTAATTAATTTGATCTGCACAGGACAAATAATGTCTTTTCTGTCTCTCATACCTCTAAGCCAGCCGTTCTCAACCTGTGGGTCGCGACCCCTTTGGGGGTCGAACGACCCTTTCACAGGGGTCGTCTAAGACCATCGGAAAACACATATATAATTACATATTGTTTTTGTGATTAATCACTATGCTTTAATTATGGTCAATTGGTAACAATGAAATTGGGGGTCACCACAACATGAGGAACTGTATTAAGGGGAACTGCATTAGGAAGGTTGAGAACCACTTCTCTAAGCTCTGACCTGCCAATCCTTTGAGATCTATCTTGATTAGAATAACAGAGATCCTACAGTCCCGGTAGATACCCAATTTTGACAGTAGTCCCCCCTTCTCTCCACCCAAAGGCTTTCTCATGAATAAGTCCCACCCCACTGGGAAGGAGAAATCACCACTGGAAGTGAGTACAGGAGACCTTGACTAGTTCTTCTTTCAGAACTTTTCTACTGCCTTTCAAAACTTTGGATTTATAGTTCCATCTGTTGTAAGATAGCTCCATCTCAGACGCAACACAGCTCAAACAGAAATCACCGCATTTTTCCAACTTGCTTTCTCTTCCCGTTCAGAGTATCACCATTTACCCAAGCCATTAAGTCTCCCAAATTAGAAACTTGGGGATTATTCTCGGCATCCTGTTTTCCTCATCCCTCTTCTCCACACACTCTGCCAAGTCTGATAGGCTTGATTTCCTACAATTCTCTGAAACCTATCCTTTCTTTTACCTACTGCCACAGATTTCACCCAAACTGACACGACTGCTTCTTCTCTAAGCTTCCTGACAACAACCCCCTTGCTTCTCATCCCTTAGTTTTCCCCTAAGGCATCCTTCCACGTTCCTCTGCTGTCTTTCCAAATGCATATTTAACCACATCAGTGGACTCCTTAAGAACCTTAGTTTCTGCCTGGGGCTCACAAAATAGACTGCTTTGAATGCTAATTTTCACACTCTGCCCTTTTCTATTTAGTCAACCTTTCTTGGATACGAAACCTCTTCCCACCTGTAAAAAATGCATACCTTCTGTCTTTGCTTAAGCACCCTTTCCTCTTTGAGTATGCTTTAGATTCTAAATCCTTTCCATAATAATAGCATGAACATATTTTGTGTGCTACCAAGGGACAGGCACTACGCTGAACACTTGACGTTCGTTATATACGTTATAAGCACCCTTTTACGCTGAGAGCATTGAAGCAAATAATTTGTCCAAGATCATGCTTTAAACAGCAAAACTGGAATTACAATCCAGGTCCATCTCAATCCAGGAACTGAACATGTACATGCTTCCCTTCTCAGTTCCAGTTGTGCCGTTATCCTTAAAACTCCCGGATCATTCTTGTCCCCTTTCTCTCACTTCTAATGGCTGCTTTAACCTGAACAAATATTGGATCATAACTGGTGGCATACACTTTAGTATTTGCTCTGCACCTATATAGTTTTTTTATTTTACTGTTCACCTCCCAAGTTCACATCAAAGCGTGCTGTATAGTACCAAATTATTCTTTAATATCTTCATTTTTCTAAAGCTTACAATTGTAAATTCATTGTGAACAGGGAATTAAATTCTTAATATGCCTCCACAAGGGCATAGCATATCTTTTAATAGCAAATAACTATCTCCTATTGGGGCAGGTGATAAGTGTGCTTTACATAGCTCCATTATCGTATTTACACATGTAATGAAGACTCAATATTTACTTAAATCAGGAGCAGACAAGATGAATTATATTTAGAGGATATAGATGAAGGTAAACTTTTCGGCAAGGACAGAGACTCTCTCTCTCTCTCTCTCTCTCTCTCTCTCTCTCTATATATATATAGTCTATTAAAAGGAATATGTATATTCCTTTTTTCCCTGCCCCTCCTGTGTCAGGCTTTTTTTTTTTTTTTGTAGTTAATAGGTTATTACAAAAAATGTTGCTCTACCTTTATGGTAATAATTAGCACCGGCCTCAACATTCAAGCCACGTAAAGTCCCAGTTATAGATATATTTTTTCTACTTTCATATGCTCTCTTCCTTCTGAAGACATTTTCACTTTTAAAAAGGCCTACTGTTAGGTAACGCGGCGCTGGGCCTATTTCTGAAGAGAATTTATTCCTAGTAAGATCTTGGAGCGCTTTCTTCCCAGGCGTGTCGTTCCGCAGCCTTTGTTTTCCATGGCCCTGCAGCCCGTAGGCCAGAAGCGCACGAAACGGAAGGTGCACGCACGGAGCCGTCCGGTTCGGAGGAGGGGCCCTCCGGGTGGCGGCCCCCGCACCCCTGTGGCGAGAGGTCGGGGTGAGCCCCGCGGGCCAGGCAGGGCGACCCCAGCAGCACCGAGGCCTGTGGGCCTGGGGCCGCCGCCTCGGCCCAGCGGCGGGAAACCGCCGGAAGTGGCTTCCGAGCTGAGGTAGCTTTCGGGCCTGGCGGCGGCAAACGACTTGGCGAAGCAGCAGGGTCCCCAGAGCGGCCAACCCCGCCAGGCCGCGTGGCGGGCGGCGCCCCAGTGAGCGCCACTGAACGGGCTCATTTCCCTACGGGCTTCCTCAGAAACGCAGGCCGCGGCCGCCCGCTGATTATACAAGTGCACGCCAGGTTCTTATGTTTGGTGTTTTTTTTTAAACCACAGAACCGTACCCGCTACAACTGAGGAGTCGCTCGCCCCCAGTGTCCCGTAACAAGGACCAAAACTGCAACCACCCTGGACGGCCTCGTAACCGCTCAAAATCCGAAGGCTATAGAGGGCGTGCCCAGAACCCAGGTGCCAGCGAAGGAGCAAGTTAACGGCTCTGGGCAACCCCGCCCCTCCGCCCCGCCTTCCAGCCCATGTAGTTCCCTCGCCACTTCCCCGGGCGCTTCCTTTTTAAGGCGGAGCCCGGTGTGGATCTCGCGAGATCCGGGTTGGCGCCGTGACCTCCATGTGGGGCTAAAGCTCTATAAGTAAACACTCCGCGCGGCGCAGACGAGGTTCCTTCCTATTTGTGAGGCGGCGGCTTTAGCAGCGGCACCGCGGTCTGGTTCCGGTTTCCTTTCGTTCCGATCTCCGCTGGGTGGGTACGCGATCTAGGATCGCGGCCGCCTATCGGGCCCGGCGTCTGGTCGGTGTTCCTCGCTCGTGCGCGCGCTCGCCCGCGGAGGGCCGGAGCCACCGGGAAGCGGCGCAAGCCAGGCGGGGCGCGGCGCGGCGCCCTAAGCGCAGGGGGAGACAAAGCGGAGCCAGCCCCCTTTCCCGGCGCCAAGATGTGGATCCAGGTCCGCACCATCGACGGCTCCCAGACGCGCACCATCGAGGACGTGTCTCGCAAAGCCACAATTGAGGAGCTGCGCGAGCGGGTTTGGGCGCTGTTCGACGTGCGGCCCGAGTGCCAGCGCCTCTTCTACCGGGGCAAGCAGGTGAGGCGCGCCCACCGGAGCCCTCGAGAAGCCCGCGGCGAGGGCAGCGGGGCGCCTCCAGGATGCGTGGACCGGGCGGGCCGAAGGGCTGGGTGCCCCGCGCGCGCGGAGCACACCTGGCTCCACTTGGAGTGGGCAGCCCGCGAGCCTCAAAGCGCGGGGCCTGGGCCCGCTGAGGGTGCGCAGCCGGGGCCCCGCCAGCCCCGAGTGCAGGTGCGCCCGGCGGGGTCGGAAGCGAGGGCGCCTAGAGCCCTGAGCCCCCGCTGCCCTTTCCAGTGGGGGCGGCAGCCGCCCAGAGCGCATGGGTTCCTGCGCTTCCCGCGCTCAGCGGGGTCAGGGGCCCCTGGAGGGCGGGGAGAGCCGCGGGCCGTGGCGGCCATGCCACAGTGCAGGTGGGGAGGGCCGGCGGCTCGGGCTCCCGGCGGCGCTGAGCCGACTAACGGCTCTTTTCGCGCTCCGGCTCCCGAATAAAAGGGGAGGAAACTTAACCTACCGGGCACCAGAACCCTAGCTCTGCCTCGTCGGTGTGGAAGGGATTTGTAAACACTGAAGATTTGCAAGGTTTCTAGAACTTTGGGTCCCCGTCCCTCGCCGCCTCCCCGAGTTGCAATCTGTCTCTCTCGGGGAAGATTAGAGACCTGGGCTGCGGGAGCTGTTGATGGAACCCGGGACCGGGGTTCCGCTGCCCAGTATAGGCCCCAAAGGTTATTCCCAGACAGGAAGGGAACATGAGAGACTGTTGTGCTCTTCTTGTCGCCAATCCGAATAGTCTCCTCACCTGTTTTTAGCCGGGCAGCTGGAGCACAGCCCGCGGTACACAGCGAAGGGCTGGAAGTGTTTTTGGCGGTGCACGAATCTATGGGCGTCTCTGGTCGCTTGTATGGTGTGGCCGTGCACGGGCCCATTGGAGGTTTTTCCTATCCCACAAGTCTCTCTCGGTCTGTACGGGAGACTCAGACACATCCTATTTTTCTCGTCTTTTTTTTTTTTATTTTTTATGTTGACCCACTGAAAAAGTTGGCATTCAACCGTTGGTAGACCACAGTTTGGCTCTGATCCTGTGGTTTGAAATAAATGTAGCTCTCTTGGATTTGGTGGTAGCCGTTTTCCTACAGCCGCAAAGGATTTGAAAGGAATATTTTCCTACCCTTGATACGCTTCTAAATCTGCCCAGAAATTTCAGAGTAACCAGATTACTCTCTAAGAGTGAGCCATGAGGTTATTTTAATTTGTTTTTAAATAAACGTTGTCGCTTTACTCTGTTCTTGCAGCCAGTTTATATTGATCCTTTAGTGTTTGACTTGTAATGAAAACGGGTGTTCAATTTAGTTATAAACTTCGCTTTTGAAATAATTGTATAAAACACTATGTAGATTTATATTGCTGTGCTGCCCGTGGCTGGTACCTTTTAGTATTTTGGTCAAAGGTGAAAAGCATGAAATCAAGTCTTGTGAATTGTACTAGGGACAATAGTACATGAATGCCTGGGATGCTTTGGTGATTTCAGCACCAGTGATGGAAATGAAGCATGAGAAATGTATTCCTGGTCACAACCCCCATGTCAGACATGCTAAAAGAGTATGCACCTGGTTGCCTTGAGGAAAAGGTAGGGGTTGGGTTAAATTCAGTATAACACAATAAATTCCCAGTAAACCAGGTACCTGGTTCCAGGTTCGGGGAAGTGCTTGGGATAAAACCTTTTGTGCTTCTTTCCCCAGGACAGTTGATAAAGTACTTTTAATTTATTTTTTTTTTCAGCTCAGTGATAAACCAATAGGGATAAGGAATGGGCCTTTGATGCTCATTGAGTAGGAGACTGAGAAGGAAGACACTGCTCCAGCTGTGTTTGCTTCCTTATGAGATTACAAGTTGTCATGGCAGTGATTATTATCTCCATCTTCCTTCTTTGGAGTTCACAGTGCATAGATAGGGTAGTATGTCTGTAGCGGGCAACTACTGGATTGGTGTCACAGGACTGCCCTTATCTTGTAAAATGCCTTCATACTTATTAGGAAAAGGCACCCCTTCTTCAGGAGGCTTTACTGCCATAGTGAAAAATGTTAAAAACAAGTTTACACTGTCCATGATGTAAATGGTACCCTTTCCCCTTTGTTATACTAGCTGCTTTTACCATTTGGTACAGTGGTTCTCAACCTTGGCTGCACATTAGAATCACCTGGGAATCTTTTTAAAATCCTGATTTCTGGGCCTCGTACACTGCTTTAGTGTGTATCAGAATCACTTGTGGATATTTTATTATAGATGTTCAGCTCACCCCAGAATTGCAAGTAGTTAAATTTAACAAGATCCCACAGGAGAGTCTGATGAACACCAGAGTTTGAAAATGAAAGTTGAATGATAGTCAATCTCCTATTAGTTTCTTACTATTCAAAATATGGTCCCTGGGTCAGCAGAGCCAGCAGCATTAACTTCACCTTGGGGGCCTCACACAGAAGTAGAATCTGTCTTTTAACAAGGACCCAAGGTGATCTGTATGCAAATTAAAATTGAGAAGCTATTTAATTGACTCCACTTTTGAGGGTCAAAGTGGAAAATTAGCAATTCAAGGTTAAGTTCTGGTTAAAGTAGGGTAACCTCATTTGGGTATTCTCTTATGAGGGGTGGGGGTTGAGTGTGAAGCACCTTGGGGATTGGTGGTTGTTTTTTGTTTGTTTTGTGTGTGTGTTTTTAAGAAGTTATGCCCTAGCTGGTTTGGCTCAGTGGATAGTGTTGGACTGCAGACTGCAAGGTCAGGGGTTCGATTCCAGTCAAGGGCACATGCTTGGGTTGAAGGCTCCATCCCCAGTAGGAGCATGTAGGAGACAGCCGAGCAATAATACTCTCTCATCATTGATGTTTCTCTCTCTCTCTCTTCCTCTCTGAAATCAATAAAAATATATATATTTTAAAAAGAAGTTGCATTGGTGCATCTCTAAATCTAGTGAGAATCCAGAGCTTTTCCTACTTTGAAAAAAATCCTCTTTTCATTCTTTCCCCTGTACCACTTAGAGATAACCATAGAGTAGATGGTAGATAAGAGCTATGAACCAAAACTGAAGAAAAACTGAGTAGTAGTTGATTTTTTACAGAGAGGAAGGGAGAGGGAGAGAGAGTTAGAAATATCGATGAGAGAGAAACATCGATTAGCTGCCTCCTGCACATCCCCTACTGGGGATGTGCCCGCAACCCAGGTACATGCCCTTGACTGGAATCGAACCCAGGACCTTTCAGTCCACAGGCCGACGCTCTATCCACTGAGCCAAACCGGTTTCGGCTGCCCGTGGACTTTTTACACAGACTACAAAGTAAAAAATGTTTGTCTATTTAAAGGTTGTGTTTGTGTGTTATCTGTTGTATATATTATAAGTGAAAGGTACATGAAACATCATTGATATTTCTATCTATCCCTCTTCCTCTCTGAAATCAATAAAAAATACTTTTCTTTCTTTTTTTTTTTTTTTAAGAGTGCAGTCTGGCAAAACAAAATTCTAGGACCATTCCTGCCTCTCTAGCATTATAAATGTTGGGCCTCCGTCTTCTAGGCAGGCAGTTCTCAAACATTTTCTGCTATGAGACATTGATGGACTTAGAGTTACATGCCTGAAATTCATAGGTGTTTGTAATTTCTAAGTGACCCAACCCCCTTCCCACTCAGAGTATAGTTTAAGTGACAGGTAACTTTTAGTCTGCACTGTTAAATTTAGGAGAACTTCAGTACTTTTACAGTAACAAATCATTCCCACATTTTTTTACAACTCTTAACAGTGGCTTAGCTATGTGGAACTTGATGTGAAATAGATAATAACTTTTAGGAAAACTGAAAAGATAGCTATGAATTAGGGAAGGGAGTGGATAATATGGGTCAACGTGGCTCTCATAGTAAGCATACATAATTGGAAAGATGGTTACATGTTAATGTGAGCTTAACTTCTATTATAGGGCCTTATGCCTTGAATATGCTTAGTGCTTCACTCTGACATTCACTCAGGCATTACTTTTCCTTTCAAACCAAGTACCCTTTGAAGCAGCTTGTATTTACTGACTTGGTAGAAACTAGTGAAAGGGGTTGAGTATATAAGAATACCCTCGTCGCCAAAACCGGTTTGGCTCAGTGGATAGAGCGTCGGCCTGCGGACTGAGGGGTCCCGGGTTCGATTCCGGTCAAGGGCATGTACCTGGGTTGCGGGCACATCTCCAGTAGGAGATGTGCAGGAGGCGGCTGATCGATGTTTCTCTCTCATCGATGTTTCTAACTCTCTATCTCTCTCCCTTCCTCTCTGTAAAAAATCAATAAAATATATTTAAAAAAAAAAAAAAAAAGAATACCCTCGCCGAAACCGGTTTGGCTCAGTGGATAGAGCGTCAGCCTGCGGACTGAGAGGTCCCGGGTTCGATTCCTGTCAAGGGCATGTGCCTGGGTTGCGGGCACATTCCCGGTGGGGGATGTGCAGGAGACAGCTGATTGATGTTTCTCTCTCATCGATGTTTCTAACTCTCTCTATCTCTCTCCCTTCCTCTTTGTGAAGAATCAATAAAATATATTAAAAAAAAAAAAAAAAGAATACCCTCAATGTCCCTCTGACTCTTGTGCCTCAAATTGCAGTGGAAAAAAATGTTTATGGAAACAGGTTGGATTTCCAAGTATTATACCACCATAACAGCTCATCATTTTAGGGAATGCCCTACCAGTTAACTTGCACATTCTGTGCTATTGGAGAGGTGTTTTTGTTTTCTATTTTAAACACTTCCATTTTTTAAAATAATTATCATAATATGCAACAGTTGTATGTTCAATTAAATTGTGTTTTTTTTTTCAGCTGTTCCAGAATTATTGCGTTCTGTTTTCTTTGGGGGGGGGGGAGATCTTGGAGAAGTGTCAAAATGAAGGTGTGAATGTATGGTTTTTTCCTACCTTTTGTTTTTAACCCAGAAGTTCAGGATTAGAGGGAGTTCTTGTTTGTCTTTTAATAAGATAAACAATATTAACTTTGCCATCCCTATAAGGGAATATCTGCTTACTGGCTTTTGGAAGACTCCTTTCACTTATTTGGAATAAGTATATTAACTAACCCGTGAGATAGTGTCTTAATTTAATTTCCCCACTGGGAATTTTATGAATTTCTTGATCCCTTATTCTACTTAAAAATTATAAACACCTATAATGTGCAGGATTGTGTTTCTGGACCACTTGAATTACAATTACTTAATCTAATACATTACTAAGTTTATCATTCAAGGGCAGACTTTTGTTCTTCAGTTGACTTAAACATGTTCTTACGGTGATAGAGTTGTAGATGGTGATAGGTAATTGCGTAAAAGAAGGGGAAATGAACAATTAAATGATTGATGTGCGTAGGGAAATGATAGTTCTAATCTTGAAGGAGTTTAGTTTTATTGTATCATAGTGAAATGGCCAGCGAATTTTACAAAGAAACAAATGGAGACTTAGTTTCCTAGGGCTTCTGTAACATAGTACCAAAACCTAAAACCACAGAATTTTTTGTGTCAGGGTTCTGGGAGGCTATCCATTTGAAATCAAGATGTCCCATCAGCAGGACCCTTCACTCTCTGATAGCTCTAGGGAAGAATCTTCCTTGCTTCCTTTAGCAATTAGTGGTTGCTAGCAATCTTTGATGTTCTTTGGCTTGTAGTAACACTCCAGTCATATGGTTGTTTCCTCCCTGTGTGCCTTTGCACCTTCCCTCTGTGTGTCTTTCTATCCAAGTTTCAACTTTGTATCTACTTTTTTAAATCCTCACCAAGAGGATATGTTTTTATTGATATGAGGGAGAGGAAGACAGAGACACTCATCAATGTGAGAAAGAAACATTGATCGGTTGCCCTCCAAACATTCCCCGACCCGTGATCAAATTGAAACTTGGGTATATATCCTGACCAGGAATGGAACCAACCACCTTTTGATGTATAGGACGACGCTCCAACCAACTGAGCCACACCAGCCAGGGCCAAATTTCAACTTTTTGTAAGAATACCAATCACAATGGATTGGGACCCACCTTTATGACCTAGTTTTAACTTGATTACTTCTGTAAAGACCGTGTTGCCAAGTGTCACATTCTGATATAGATGGTATTAGGATATCAAATATTTGGATTGACACAATTCAGTGTATTATAGAGACCTTGCCAAAATATGGGTAAGTTGCAGGATAATTTATTCAACCTGAAAGATTTTTCATGATGTAACTTACAAGCTTGAGAAATGGATGGGCCCTGGCCAGTGTGGTTTAGTTGATTGGAGTGTCATCCCTTGCAAGTTTCCATTCTCTGACAGGGTACACACCCAAGTGGTGGTGGTCCATTCGGGTGCATGTGGAACATAACCAATCAGTTTTTCTCTCAAAGAAAAAAAAGAAATGGATGGAATTAGAGAACTTAGGCAAGTGGAATAGCATGAGCAAGAACTGTAATCCTGCTTGAAGTGTTTTTTCCTGCTTGATTTAAAAAAAATTTAATGTCTTTATGAACACAAGGTCATAAAAAGTCACTTTCATAAAACTTTTTTCTTTCAGTGGATTCAGGCACTGTTCATTGAAATAAAATTTGGTGAGAAATCTAGATTTTTTTTCTTAGGTGATGGGGTCACAACAGCGATGATGTGTTGTTGTTTTTTATTTCAGTGGCTATCAGTGTACCCTATAGCTAATATGAAATAATTCTTAATTTATTGAAGTCTTGAGAAGGTATTGACATCAGAGGCCATAAAGTAATAGATGAATAGTTTCAGGATCACTAGATTACAATGCTGTGCATTTTATTTTAATAATTTGGCTAGGACCTTTGGGTACCTAAAGATATAGAAAAATCAAGTTTTGAGAGAAGCATTTTAATCTTTTCTATCTTTTGTTTCTAGTTGGAAGATGGATATACTTTATTTGACTATGATGTTGGACTGAATGATATAATTCAGCTACTAGCTCGCCCAGATTCTGATCTTCCTAGCACATCTAAACAGAGTGATGTTAAGGCCAAACCCTGTTCTGATAATCCACCTAAAGTGAAGAAAGCACCAAGAGTGAGATCTTCCAGTCAGCCACCTACATCAGCTCGTGATTTTCTTATTGATCCTGGCATTGGACTGTATAAGGTATGTTGTATTCAGAATTCTTGTTAGTTGTACCCTGGCTATTGTGACTCAGAGGTTGCCCGTTTGATTCCAGGTCAGGGCACATGCCTAGATTTCAGGCTCAATTCCTAGTGCAGGGGGGCAGGGGACGGGGGGGGGGGGGGGGGTGGTGCTGGAGGCACCAGATCGAAGTTTTACTCTCACATTGATGTTTCTCTAAAAATCAATGTTAAAAACTGTTTAGCCTGACCAGCACGGCTCAGTGGTTGAGTGTTGACCTACGAATCAGGAGGTCATGGTTCGATTCCTGGTCAGGGCACATGCCAGGGTTGCTGGCTCAATCCCCAGTGTGGGGCATGCAGGAGGCAGCCAATCAATGATTCTCTCTTATCATTGATGTTTCTGTCGCTTTCTCCCTCTCCCTTCTTCCCTGAAATCAATAAAAAGTGTGGGGTTTTGAAAAAAATTTTTTAGTAAAATTAAGATTAAAAGTTTTAAAAATTCTTGTTAGTCTATTCTCTTCAGGATGTTGTGAATATGTACATTGATTACCATTTGAAAGTTTGGGCTGTTAATACTTTTTACAGTCTTTTAAAAATGTAAAATATATAGGTAGAATTTAAAGCATAATAAAGCAAATACCTGTGTAATTCCACCAAGGTTAAGAAATAGAATGATGCCAATTCCTTTTTAAAGCCTCTTATATGCCCTTACCAATAACACATTTCCCTCTCAGAACAAGGTAAACTACTTATTTTGACTTTTATGATCATTTTCTTGTTTTTCTATAGTGTTGTTAATGTATATATCTCTAAACAATGTTTTCTTTTGCCATTATTTGGATTTTATATAATGGAATTCTACTTTTTCTCAACTTTGAGAGATTCTGCATAAAGCTTTATTTACTTATTTAAATATTTTTATTGATTTCAGAGAGGAAGGAAGAGAGAGATAGAAACATCAGTGATGAGAGAGAATCACTGATCCGCTGCCTCCTGCACGCCCCCGCCTCCCCCCCGAATCGAGCCCGCAACCCAGGCATGTACCCTTGACTAGAAATGAAACTGGGATCCTTCAGTCTGCAGTCTGACACTCTATCCACTGAGCCAAACCAGCTAGGGCTAAAGCTTTATTTTTCACTTCTATATTATTTCATTTTATTAACATGTCACAATATATGTGTCTACCTGTGATTATTAGCCATTTGAACTGTTTCCACTTTTAGTTGTTTTAAACAGTTCTGCTGTAAACCTATTTGTATTTTGGTGTGAGTGTTCAAGAATTTCTCTAGGAATTTTTATCTAGAAATAGAAGTGCTGGTTTTTCCCTTACAGGATACTGCCAAACTGTTCTGTACTGATTCCATTGGTCTGTTTGCCTATCTATCCCCTGTGCCCACAGTGTTCTAAGTACTATAATGTTGTTTTGATATCTCCCTTTTCTCCATCTCCAAATTTAATTCCTTTTCAAAGGTGTCTTGGTTTTTGGCTTTAACACTTGCATGTAAAATTTTAGAATTAGCTTGTCAAAACTACAGAAAAATAATAATGGAAGGATTTTTTTTTTTTTAATATATTTTATTGATTTTTTACAGAGAGGAAGTGAGAGGGATAGAGAGTTAGAAACATCGATCAGCTGTCTCCTGCATGCCCCCTACTGGGGATGTGCTCGCAACCAAGGTACATGCCCTTGACTGGAATCGAACCCGGGACCCTTGATTCTGCAGGCCGACGCTCTATCCACTGAGCCAAACCGGTCAGGGTAATAATGGAGGGATTTTGATGGGGATTGTATATAGATCAGCTTGGAATTGACATCTTTTCAATAGTCCTTCTTTCATGAACTTGATAGATGTTTCCATTAATCTAGGTCGTTGACATCTTAATTAGTTTTCTCTTTACATATCTTGTTTTGATTTCTAGTAGCTTCTTGATGCTATTATAAACGCTTATCTTTTAAAATTGTGATTTATTTGTTGATATATAGAAATGCAATTTATTTATTGACCTTGGCAATTAGCGACTTTTTCAAATTCTGTTATAATAAGTTTTGTAGAAATAATTGGATGACAGTTTTGTTTCGTCCTATCCTTATAGCTCCTTTCTTAATTCTTATCAGTTGAGATAAGTTGGGACTGAGACTCATTTATTTATTTTCAGAGCATTTTCAAGGTTAAACATTAAAAATTGGGCCCTGGCTGGTTTGGCTCAGTGGATTGAGCATCGACCTGTGGACTGAAGGGTCCCGGGTTCGATTCCAGGTGAGGGCACATGCCTGGGTTTCCAGTTTGATCCCCAGTAGGGGCGTCCAGGAGTCAGGCAGTCAGTGATTCTCTCTCATCATTGATGTTTCTATCTCTCTCCCTCTTCTTTCCTCTTTGAGATCAATAAAGATATATATTTTTTAAAAAAATTTAAGTTAAAAATTGGTAGATGAAGTGAAATATCTAAAAGTACCTGGCCAGGGTGGCTACATCGATGAATTGCTTTAAGCCTATAAAGAATAGATACCTATAATATTACCTAAATTGACCCACAACATAAAGAAATATATATATATATATATATATATATATATATATATATATATATATATATATAATAACTTTTTTTAAATCCTCAGACCTGAGGATATTTTTTCCTTTTTTTTGTTTTGTTTTGTTTTTGTTTTTAAGAGAGAGTGGAGGGTATGGAGGAGGATGGGTGGCAGAGAGAGAAAGAGAAACATCAACGTGAGAAAGACACATCTATTGGTTGCCTCACACATGAGCCCTGATCAGGCCCCTGGGCTCAAACCTGCAAACTTACAACTGAGATATTGAACCAATGACCCTTTGGCCTCAGGGCTGAAGCTCTAACCACAGAAGCATACCAGCCAAGGCAAAACATGACAAAAAGCATACCAATATTATTAACATATTCATATAAAGCTTAAGCTATATTTAGCAAATAAAACTGTGACTATATATGCCGGAAACTGGTCCATCCTTGCTGCTTGACACAGTCACTGCAGGGAAGAAACATCTGCAAAGCATATGTTTCAAGGGACCTGGCGTATATGGCATACTCTTCCTAATGTTTGCTCACCTTCTTGGTGCTATGTGTTTTAACCAAGGTCACCTCTCTGAGAAAGGTTGTTTCCCCAGGTAGGGATTTTTCCATGAAGTTAAGGAGGGAATAAAACCCCTTAACTAAATGCCAGACAGGTAGTTAATCACTTTAACTAGGAACAATCACCCTTAAGCTACATAATCTTTACTCCCTGGAATGGAGATAAGAAACGCCCTGACCTTTGGAATAGAAATTGATAGGATTAAAATCAACTGGTATAAATACAGATGTAACAAGACAATGAAAGACAGAACCTGGTGACAGAACCTGGCTGGAGAACCTAGACAGAACTTGACTGGAGATCCTGCTAGGCTGCTGATCAACTGAACGGTGTTTCCGTGTCATTCCTTCCTCACCGACTCCGTCCACACCTTGGGGAACCCCTGGACCTGCTGGACCCCAACATATATATTAAAAGAATATAGTACCTTGATCATGTATACTTTGTCATGAAACGGAATAGTTTATTATTAGAAAGTGTTTGGGGGTTTTTAAAATATATTTTGATTTCTGAGAGGAAGGGAGAGGGGGAGAGATTTCTGAGAGGAAGGGAGAGGGGGAGAGAAATAGATACATTAATTCTTCCAGTGGTATTAGTCTCTCTGTGTTGTCATTTTCCTCCATTAAAATTATAGTCCATCGGTACACTTGAGACACTGTTCCCAACCCCCACATATTTCTCTTTGTCATCTTGTCTCCTTTTTCATTGCTCTCTTCTGGCTATAATTACTTTTTAGTTTTTAGGTTTTTTATAGGCTTTACATTTTATTTTTACATTTTTATTTTAGAGATAGAAAGGGAAGGGAAGAGAAACATCAATTTGTTGTTTCACTTATTTCGTTTTCATGGATTGATTCTTATATATGCCCTGACCATTTATCAAACCCATAAGCTTGGTGCATAGGGATGACGTTCTAACCAACGCAGCTATCTGGCCAGGGCAATAGACTTAACACTTTAGAACGATTCTAGGTTCACAGCAAAATTTAGTGGGAAATAACAGAGCTTTCTCATATACCCCCTGCCAAAACACATGAATAGCCTTCCTCATTATCAAATCCCCTACCTGAGTGGTACATTTGCTAGAATTGATGTACCTACGTTGATATACCATCACCCTCAGTCCATAGTTTACATTAGGGTTGACTTCTTGGTGGTGTACATGCAGTGGCTTTGGACTTTTTCAGTTCTTGATTTCAACTGGATTACTAAGAAAGTTATGATTAACATGAAAACAGGATACTACCAAGGAAACAAGTATTCTCTTCTGAACCGTCTTCAAAACACAGATTTTACAAAAGAGTTTTAACCTTTTTCTTATAGGCATTTTGACCCGTTCAAATTTTGCCTAAGAATGTCTATGTAATGTTCAGAAACTTCTGAATTTATTTTTTTAAAAAATATTTTATTGATTTTTTACAGAGAGGAGGGGAGAGGGATAGAGAGTTAGAAACATCGATGAGAGAGAAACATCGATCAGCTGCCTCCTGCACACTCCCCACTGGGGATGTGCCTGCAACCAAGGTACATGCCCTTGACTGGAATCGAACCTGGGACCCTTCAGTCTGCCGGCCGACGCTCTATCCACTGAGCCAAACCAGTTAGGGCAGAAACTTCTGAATTTAAAAGCATTTTTTCCATACAGTTTATATGCATATCATGAGTGGGTAATTATACTTTATAGGAGAATTTGTAGTTCTTGTTTCTAGTTATAAATCTAGGGTTACTCAAAGAATGCCTTACCTTTATGTGTGATGTTTAAGCAATGACAGTATTTTTAGATTGACATAGATTTCTGTTAACTCTAATTGTATTTCCAAATACTACGTTATCCAGACACTAGATCTGCATGCTAGTTTCTTATTTTTCTTATGCAAATTAAGTATTTCATTTGTACCTCATACTCTTCCATAGTAAGGTTTATATTGCTAAGTGTATTTTTGCTGTGACTGTTTTTGTATCAACTATATGCTCCATTCTCTTCTAGAATAATAATTGTGTAGTGTGATATGAAACCCTTACATTTTGATTTGCTCTGAAAGAGTAGTAGCTTCAGTTTATTCTCTCAAGTATTATAGACGTTAACATTATTTTTTATCTATTTTTTGTTTTGCCTGTAAGAAATTAAATTCTACCAAGCCAGTTTGGCTCAGTGGATAGAGCCTTGGCCCTTGGACTGAAGGATCTTGGTTTTGATTCTGGTCAACGGCTCGTACCTTGAGATCCCCTGTGTGCGGGAGGAACCAATTGATGTGTGTTTCTCTCTGTTTCTCCCCCTCCCTTCCACTCTCTAACAAATCAATGGAAAAATATCCTCAGGTAAAGATTAATAAAAGAAAAAAAAGAAAGAAATTAAATTCTTTACACTTGTCAGTGGCTATTATGGAAGAAAAAGACCCTGTGTCCATTTAATGCATGAGTTAATTTATGCAGTGTATACCATGCTCCATCTCTGATCTTTGTTATATCTAGCCTGGTTGGCCCTTAGATCTTTTCCTTTTCTCCTAAACTCTTCATTCTTATGATACATTGAACCTTATGTTTTTCAACATGTTTCATTGCTGCCATGTTACTACATACAGTGTCTTTGGTCAAATGTGGTACTTCCTTCTGGTAGTGATAGTTAATTTTTTGTTTTGTCTGTATTCTCTCTACCTTCTATATTAGCTGGGTGGTTTGAAACCTTTTTATATTTTTAATATCTTATTTCTTAGTTCATCAGTTAACCTTTAAAGTTGTTTACCCATCTTGTCATTTCATGGCAAAAACATAAGCTTCAAGGTCAAGATGTCTTCAAATCATAGCTTTATATTTCATTAGCTTTCAGTGGAGCAAGTTAACTTTGTTTCCTTATCTTGTAAAATCGGAAGTCTTAGTTGTTAGAATTGGACAAGCCTAAATAAAGGAGCCTTGCATAATATCTGGCATATGGGTATTTAACTTTTAGCATATACTGCCGTCTTACTCCTGCCCCAAATGTCAGAATTCTTTTGGATACTTTAAGTGGTCAGGTTAAAGGGATGTCTTTTGGTTTTTTTCTGCTGAAAGGGCCTTGACCTTTAGACCAATTTCCTCAGATTTTTTAGGAGAGTTTGTTTGTTTGTTTGTTTTTAGTAACCAGCTTTCATACTGTAACTCTTAACTTCTGGTATACTTTTTTTCCTTTTATTGCACAGTTAATTCTGGATCATCCACTAGACTTGACTATATCTGTCTTGCATCATATAGCTCTGTTCATTTTATCTCTGGTTTTTGAGGTAATAATGCATTTGCTAGTGAGTTACTAACTGGTAGAACTTACCTATTTTGTATAAATGGGTTCACTAAATTCTTCCCTTTGTACATGTGCACAATTTCTTCATTTTTGAGTTTTATTTTCAGTTTAATACTTTACTGTTTTCTGGTTGGACTGACTGTGTAAGTTATCTTTAGGATTCTGAAGAAATTAATGGAGCAAATTAATAACACAATCATAACACTTTAAACTCTTGGCTTTTTGTTAGTAACATTCTTTTTTAAAAAAAAAAAATTTAATCCTCACCCAAGGATATGCTTATTGATTTAGAGGGGGAAGGAGGGGGAGGGGGAGGAGGAAGGGGAGAGACAGACAGACAGACAGACCCATCAATCGGTTGCATCCCAACTGGGGATTGAACCCTCAACCATTTTGGTGTACAGGTTGCTCCATCTAACTGAGCCACCCAGCTGGGGCTCATTAGTGACATTCTTATTGAATGACTTTCCAGAATACCCTTGAGTACTTTCATATTTTTAAAAGTCAAATGTAGACATCAGAGAAGTCAAAGAAAACACCCATTTCAGCACACATTTCATTGAAGGAAATTTGGAGGAAAGTTAATTTTCATACTAGTAAATAACGGATTTGAACAAAATAAACTGTTGGACAAAATAGATCCAGAGTCATGAAAGCATGTAACAGACTGTGGAATCTCAGAGGGAAGTCAGGGGTGGGTGGGTAGGTGGGAAGAGATCAACCAAAGAACTTGTATGTATATAGGCATAACCCATGGACATAGATAATAGGGGGAGTGAAGGCTGTGGCAGGGGTGTGGACAGGCTATAAGGGGTCAATGGAGGAAAAAGGGGACATATGTAATAATTTCAACAATAAAATTTTTTAAAAAGGAAAGTTAATTTTTATACTAGTAAATATAATGGATTTTTAGAGTATATAAAAAGAATAGTTTTGATGTAATCTTTGAAATTACTTTAAGCATGAGGAGCTACAAATATTCATAACCGTGATAACTATGAAAATAACCTAAGTTATATTAAGGTTTTTAAAGCAGTAGATGAAATTACACTTAATTAATTAATTTTAAACTTTTTTAGGTAAATGAATTGGTGGATGTCAGAGATGTCAACTTGGGTTCCTGGTTTGAAGCACGTATACATAGTATTACTAGAGCTTCTGATGAACATTCTCGTGGCAAAACTCCCCTGAAGAATGGCAGTTCTTGTAAAAGGACTAATGGAAATGTAAATCATAATTCCAAAGAGAGCACAAATAAATTGGACAATGTACCCTCTACGTCTAATTCAGACTCTGTTGCTGCTGATGAAGATGTTATTTATCGTATCGAGTATGATGAGTAAGTGCTCATGCTATTGAGGACTTCATTAATGTTTTATTTATAGAAGCAAAGCCTTCCATTTCAAGATTGTTTTCAAATAATAGTCTTTTTGAAGAAATCATTTAGGGGTCTATTCAGTCTATTACTGTTTGTTTGTTTGTTTAATATTTATAATAAGGGCTCCTTAATGCTCAGTTATCTCTGGCTCCTAAGTGGTTTGTTGTTTTTGGTAGCCTAATACCTGGCTTAATTTAGTATGTTTATTCCTCTATATATGTTTTTTATATATATTTTAATATTTTAGATAGTATGTAAAACATAATGTAATAGCTATTAGAATGAGGTTGAAATATATTTTTTTAAAAATATATTTTTATTGATTTCAGAGAGGAAAGGAGAGGGAGAGAGAGATAGAAACACCAATGATCAGAGAGACTCATCGATCGGCTGTCTCCTGCATGCCCCCACTGGGGATCGAGCCTGCAACCCGGACATATGCCCTTGACCAGAATCGAACCCAGGACCCTTCAATCTGCAGGCCAACGCTCTGTCCACTGAGCCAAACCAGCTAGGACTTGATTTTTGATTTTTTTTTAAACAGCTTGCTATTGAGATAGTTCACATACAATTTATCCGTTTAAAGAATGCAATTTGTTGGTTTTAAGTGTATTCACAGGATTGTGCATTGCCACAAACTAATTTTGGAACATTTTTATCGCCTCCACCTCCCCAAACCTCATACCCAGCAGTAACTTCCCAATAAAATGTTTATATGAAGACAGTATTAAGAACTTAACTTTTCTAACACTGAATTATTTTTGTTATTTTCAAAATCCTACTATAAAAGTTACTGTTCTGAAGGATTTAGTATTTATTCAACACACTAAATGAACTTACATTCTCATTCAAGTGATACCTAACATGTGTGCCTATATTATGCTACCAAATCCTTATTGAGTGTAATTTTCAAGATCCTAACGTGGTTGTGATTTTTCCTACCACAAAAATGTCTTAAAAGACTTAGGTGTTAACAGATTTTCAGGATGGGTGAGAAGGTGTTAAAAGGGATCCCTTTAATCTTTACTTTCCTAATACTTCTGACATGGTTGTGGCTAACTTGAAAACATAGCTTATTTCAAATGAGCTATCATCCTGCTCTCTACCATAGTAGGTGGTAATAGAACCAACAACCAGAATAATATTAAGATCTGAGATTGGCCAAGACTGACAATATTGGTAAATCAAGGCTGGAATAATTTGTGTTCTTAGTACTCAGTCCCTGGATTCCTGAATGCCATAGCAAAGAGGCAAGAAACTACAGGGGTGGGGCCTTTAGCTATCTGTGTATCTGCTGTCAACAAGTAGAGTTCTTGATTTGCTTTGAGTTTTATTTCTTGAGGTATAAAAGAAATAACTAGGAAAACAACTATCTGGGACCTGATTCTGGTCAATAAAGAAATTATTGTTTGGCATAAAGTATTGTACAGATGGCACAGTGTAGAAATAGAGTAAGAAGCTTTAAACATTGCATGAACCAAAGGTTATCAAATTTTTAGTTTCAGGGGCTCTTAACTATGGAGTAAGACATTCCAAGGTGTAGGCCTGAGTTTGGTATAATACTAGCTCAAATCACAGTACCTTAGTATTTATTTGGCTTTTTATTTTATTTTTTTGTAATGAAAGAAATTTGTCTTGATTGGAATGAATCTTCGGCCCATTTTTATCAAGCATTTTCTACTAAAGAGCAATATGGGGGAAAGGGATTGATAGTGACAGTTTAAATATAGTAAATATGTTTTATTAAAGGCTGAAGATGATATGTAACACCTGGCAACTATGAGTGTTCATCCTTATTTTCGTACATATCTAGTTGTCTTGTTGATTTTTCCATTTTGTTTCCATTTAGAGAAAAATATTAGAATTAAGTCTATTTCTAAAAGAAATTATATTTCATTCAAGCTAAATGATGTGTGTGACTTTAAATGAGGGACCATTTCTCAATGTCTTTATCTATACTAACTTTGCATAGAAAGCAATGTCCATAATGTGTTTTTGGGGAATTTATCTATTATGGTGTGTTGATATATTCTCAGTTGGGGCCCGGGGGGGGGGGGGAATACTTCATAATAGATGCATATTTGTTCTGAGTTTAGTCCTGGTTTTCCTGTTAAATTAGGCTCTTAAATATGGCAGTCATTCTAGGATAAGCTTTCTGAATTTGACATATTGTTGAACAAGATCTCAAAATCTTCTCTGATACTTTCTTGCTTTTAAGGATTCAAGATGTAGCTTTATTTGGTCTTACAGTCCAGTCCAGTTAAAAAAGGTGAATTTGAGAAAACTACTCTTGTTAGTGATTTGCTTTAATTGCTTTATTGAATTTAGAGATCTTGATGTATAAATTTTAGCTCATTTCTGTGAAGAGGAGTAAACTAGAAAACATCTAATAGTCTGATAAGGAAGTATGTATTTAAAGAAGAAAAATGCTTGTGAAAGTTTTACTTATATCTTAAGTATGAATAATTATTGTCTGTAGCTAAGCAGAGCTGACATTTTTAAACATCAGAACAAGAGCCCCCCAAAATTCTGAGCAATGTCAAAATAATTTCTAGGTTTTGGTGGGGGGAAAATCAAGACCAAGCCAAAGTGTCTTGATCTCCAGTATGAGGACCTAGAAGGAGAGCTTTAGTTCCAGAACCCTGCTGCAGTGACCAGTCTGCCCCATTGCTTCTTGGTTGCTACTAACATATTTACCCAAAACTGAGAATATTCCTCTAACTTTCTGTGACTTGCAGAATTCTGAAAGGATGATAATCAAAAGGAGGACGGAAGAAGTTAGATAGGTCTGTGACCTTAACCATTGCTCTTCTGTTGTGTTATAAAGATCACATAGTGCTTAGAAAAGTGACTTTACAGATACAAGTTGATTTTTACCTTTTCAAATATATACATTATCCCTTTACATTGGTCTTTCTCAAAAAGAGGCCATCAACACTGCAGATTCACCCAGGTAAGTTATATAAAATGCAGATTGCTGAGGGACACCAGACATCCCTAGTCCCTGCATTGGGTGGGTCTGAGGTAGGTTCCTGGAACCTGCTTTTCAAACAGGTACCTCAGGGGCCTGTTAAATACACAGAGCAGTGGTTCTCTTACAGGCTCTATATAGTTCAGGCATTTGAATTTGGTTTGAGTTCTAGGTCTTTGGTTTATTGGTAATTTTTTTGTTTAGGTTGAGCTCTTTCAGCTTTAATTTTCTCATCTGTAAATATGTGACTTAGGTTCGTTATTTCCTAATAACCTTGAAAAGTACCCAGTAATAATAGTTTTTGTTTGTTTATTTCTTTCTTTGATTTTCACTTATTTATTAATAAAGCCAGGATATTTGGTAAGTATTTTTAAATAATATGGATTTATCTTTGGCATGGGTATCTTTTAACCTAAGTATGTTGTTTCCATTATTCTTAATATAGTTATCCAACATTGTTAGTGTTCTACAAATGAGATTTATTTTTATGTAATATATAAAGTGCTACTGTAAGCAGTTTTAAGTAAGTTACTCTTAATTGTCTGTAAGTTTTACATTTAAGGCATGAAACTTAGTAATGCTATCTATCAGAATAAGAAATGCTTTCTTTTGCATGTGGTATGACATTAAAGATTTGCTAAACTAGAACATGCCTCCAGATGAATGGTGTCCTTATTATAGCATATTAACATCAGGAAACCATGTTTTAGGAGGAAATTTCAGTTCTACTACTTTGCTTAGTACAGTTTGAGTTTTCTAAAAGTATTTGTTGCTTTAAAGTCACCTAAGGAAATGTAGTTTTACCATTTTATAATAAACCTATTTTTTAAATTGTGCGTAATCAGTTGCCCTAAAACATCATTCCCCAGACTTCACTCAATGAATATTTTGTTTATCAATTTATTTTATACCTATATTAGAATAATGCCTTGACTTCAGATTCTGAGAACACTTCAGATTCATGTACGAAAGAATGAAAAACCCTACTTTCATTCTTCTATAGGTACAGGGTTCGCCCTCAGCTCAGTGTAGGTAAAGTTGACCTTGATACATTCCTACCTCTCTGTTTCAGGCCTTTGGGATATCTTGAACCCTGTTTTAGAAGTTGTTCAAGCTTTCAACATTTCCCAGAATATTTTATACAGTCTCTTGTACAGTTATTCTCATTGCAAATGCTGGAAGAAATCAGTTGCATGAACTAATTTGTACTGGTTATCTTCAACCACACGTTAGAACTTGTGGGGGTGATGGTAATGCTGTGTTGGGAACTGCCTATACTACTTAAAAAAGAAAAAAGACTTGCTTACTACTATAAGAAGCAGTTGAACTGATTACAGGTTTTTCACTTTTAAGAGTACCACAACATAATATTTAAAAAGTCTTTTTGTTACTAGCTCTGCATAGAATTCTGTGTTCCCATAGATGTGGAACTGTCTAGATTAGTGGTCGGCAAACTCATTAGTCAACAGAGCCAAATATCAACAGTACAACGATTGAAATTTCTTTTGAGAGCCGAATTTTTAAAACTTAAACTATATAGGTGAGTACATTGTTATTAACTTAATTAGGGTACTCCTAAGGCTTAGGAAGAGCCACACTCAAGGGTTCAAAGAGCCGCATGTGGTTCGCGAGCCGCAGTTTGCCGACCACTGGTCTAGATCAAGACTTCTCAAAGGAAGAATAGGAGACACAGCATAATCAAGGAGATCTTTTTGAAATACGGTAGTCATAGTTTATTACAGTGATGGCGAACCTTTTGAGCTCGGCGTGTCAGCATTTTGAAAAACCCTAACTTAACTCTGGTGCCGTGTCACATAGAAATTTTTTGATATTTGCAGCCATAGTGAAACAAAGACTTTTATTTTTGATTTTTATTTTATATATTTAAATGCCACTTAATAAAGAAAAATCAACCAAAAAAATGAGTTCGCGTGTCACCTCTGACATGCGTGTCATAGGTTCGCCATCACTGGTTTATTATATTCGATTAAGAGCTTTAGTTATATAAAAGCAGACTTTTCTGTTTATGAGTTGTGTGTTTTCAAATATTTGTAGGCCTTGGTATACTGCAAATGCTAAAGTTTGAGCACACCTGCTCCTTAATGAAAACTTGCTGTTTTACAGTATACTGTGATAGAAATATGCACACCCAGCATTTAGAGTACCCAGAGCTCAGAATACATACAGGTAGAAGAGATACTTCTGTATTCCTGAAGAATATGATACCAAAGATAGAGAAGTAGGAAATAATGGGGTTACCTAAGGGTGATTAGTATGACTGGAGAGTAGGAGGTATACGGTGAGTAGTAAATGAAACTCAAGATGAACAAGAACTTCCAGTTATTAGTAAACTTGACAGATTAAGATGCATGTTTGTCTCCACTCCTTAAACTGTCCTAGAAGATAGTAAAAGAATAAATGGGTAAATCCCCAAGGACAATAAATAGGATAGAAATAAAAGACACAGAAGAGAAAACAGCAACATTTTGGAAGGTAAGCTAATGGATAAATGATACCTAACTTAGCAGGTCAAGAGAAAGCTGAAACCTAAGGATGGGAAGCCAACAACAAGCAAGTAAATTGGCATTGAAGAATCTTTGGGAGGCTCAGGCCTTGGACTCACCAGGTACCTTGGAGGTAGGCATACAACATAAAGCTGAGAACAAGAGGATTGGTTAATTTCTATGAAAGAGCATTTTAACCACTCTTCACCCCACTCAAGTTGAGGGGAAAAAACAAAAGGAAGATGTATTCAGGAAGTAGGATTCAATACAGGAAATGTTGAAAGGAGGTCCTACCATGACATCTGTGGTCTAGTCCTACAGCAAGCTTCCAGATTATGATAGGACAGAGGTCTTTAAAATGTTTTAAAGCCCAAAAGATTAGTAGAGTATCAGGAATGTCTGAATGTAGAGGAGTTTTAAAACTGGCAGAATGGAAAAAAATTAATGATGGGTACACAAGAAAACGGCAAGTTGCCACTAAAAAGAACAGTTAAGCATCAACAGAAAACAAATCAGTGGAAGAAACGACATGTAAAGCACATTTCATTATTTAGTTGTGAGTAATATTTAGTCAACATGTAAAAACTTTTATTAAAAATATTTATTTTTATCAATATTATACAAACCAACTTAGTTTGTATAATGTTAAGAACAAAAGTTTGTCAATGTAGGAGTATGTGCCTAGAGCCAAATGATCAGAATTTTGAATCATCTCTCTTCTTCCTAAACAACTTATTTCACTTCTGTACCTCATGTGTAAAATAGGGATAGAATAGCACCTACCTCTATCCTAAGAATTGTTAACATATATGAACACTTGGAGCAGGGTCTTGTGTTAGTAACTATGAGAAAGGAAGATGGAGGCAGTGAACTGTACATGAGGGGTGGGTAGAATAACAGTTGAAAGTTAAAAAGTATAAGTGTGTTACTTAAAGATATAGAGGTAAATAAAAGAGCTTAAGAATTAAAAATGGTTGCATCTGGAGAACAGGAATCGAGTGTATGGGCTGGGACAGAAGGCTGCCTGTCTTATTCTAAGCCTTGAGTGTTAACTCTTTAAATGTTATATATATATAGGGGAAAACTGCAAAAAGTAGAAAGTGCCTTTTGTTTGGATTTTAACTTGAGCCTCAAAGCATTTTGTTTTTATTGTAGAATTCTTTAAACTTATGTATAGGTTGAGAGAACAGTATAGTGAACCCATCACTCAGCTTCAACCATTGTGAACTCCTGGCCATCTATATACTAGCACTTCCAAGCACCACTGGATTACTTTGAAGCAAGTCCTAAACCAGTGATGGCGAACCTATGACACCCGTGTCAGAGGTGACACGCGAACTCATTTTTTTGGTTGACTTTTCTTTGTTAAATGGCATTTAAATATATAAAATAAATATCAAAAATATAAATCTTTGTTTTACTATGGTTGCAATATCAAAATTTTTCTATATGTGACACGGCACCAGAGTTAAGTTAGGGTTTTTCAAAATGCTGACACTCCGAGCTCAAGAGGTTCGCCATCACTGTCTGGAACCTTACATCATTTCAACCAGACATGGCCTTATGTATGGCTTTAGTACCTATAGTGGGCGCACTGCTCAAAACTCCATAGAAAGAACTTGCTGACCAGCTACAAGGAATGAATGCAGTCAGTTTATAACTTTTAGCCACAGTGATCAAGGCCACACTCTTCCGGACATCCTCTAGCCAGTGACTAAGCGTGGCAGCAGTTCTAGGGCGTGGCAGTTTCTACCCAATGTGGAATTGTTTGGTCAGTCTCTGGACCAAAGTTAACCATTGGGCCGGCCAAGAGTTTGTCAGGCATTCATGCTTTTCAAAGCCCAACCTCTTTCTTTCCTTTCAAACTGACAGACCATTATGATAAGGACTTTTGCTACCGAGTCCTGTTCTTGCTAATTTTCGTAGGTTCATTTTTATTTTGACATCTTAGAGCAGCCGTGGGCAAACTACGGCCCGCAGGCCGGATCCAGCCCGTTTGAAATGAATAAAACTAAAAAAAAAAAAAGACCGTACCCTTTTATGTAATGATCTTTACTTTGAATTTATATTAGTTCACACAAACACTCCATCCATGCTTTTGTTCCGGCCCTCCGGTCCAGTTTAAGAACCCATTGTGGCCCTCGAGTCAAAACGTTTGCCCACCCGTCTTAGAGCATTCAACTGACAAAATAGCTAAAAGCATTCTTTTTAAAGTATGTAGAAAAGAGCTAACATATTAGACTTGAGACTTCTATTTTTTAAAAGGCCTGTGTGTGGTTGACCTTTGGTGTATGGGAACTTTACTTTTAGGTGAGGATTTTCTGAAAAATCCCTGATAAAAATGGTTCACCGTGCCTAAACTGTTTGTGTGAACAATATGGTTTATGCCAAACATCTGCTTCTGGGAGTCTGGAATTTTGGTATGTGCTGGGCCTACATGACTAGCTCCTTAAAAATATTGGGAATTCTTTTTGTTTTGTTTTTTTAATTTTTTTTTTAATATATTTTATTGATTTTTACAGAGAGGAAGGGAGAGAGATAGAGAGTTAGAAACATCGATGAGGGAGAAACATCGATCAGCTGCCTCCTGCACATCTCCCACTGGGGATGCGCCCGCAACCCAGGTACATGCCCTTGACCGGAATCGAACCTGGGACCCTTCAGTCCGCAGGCCGACGCTCTATCCACTGAGCCAAACCGGTTTCGGCTTTTTTAATATTTTTAAATTGATTTCAGAGAGGGGGGGAGGGAGAGAGAGAAAGAGAAACATCAATGATAGAGAATCATTGATTGGCTGCCTCCTACACCCCCCTACTGGGGACCGAGCCCACAACCCGAGCATGTGCCCTTGACCAGAATCGAACCTGGGAGGGACCCTTCAACCCGCAGGCCAACCTCTATCCACTTAGCCAAACCAGCTAGGGTGGGAATTCTTTACTGTACATCTCTGGTAGATAGTATTTCACATGGGTTATCGCGTTGCTGGACAAATTAAGCATGTTAGTGTGACTCCACTGGGAGAGAAGTCTGAGTTTGTGCCTGGTTTCCTCTGTGCAACACCCCATGTGCCTTTTTCCTTTGCTGATTTTGCTTTTTATCCTGTCTCTGTAGTAAATCATAGACCTGGGAACAGACAGTCTGCTATCTTGTGAGAATGAATCCTGTGAGTTCCCTTAGCACAGTGGTCGGCAAACTGCAGCTCGCAAGCCACATGCGGCTCTTGGGCCCCTTGAGTGTGGCCACGAAGTTTCAATTGGACTGTATGTGCGCGCCTGCACGTGGTATTTTGTGGAAGAGCCACACTCAAGGGGCCACAGTTTGCCGACCACTGCCCTAGCAAATCAGTGAGCCTGAGGATGGACTTGGGGACCCTAACACATTAAAAGAAATCTTACAAGAAATTTACGAATCCTTAATATCAAATAAACAGTCAACGTTCAGACTTAATTGTATTTTTAAAAAATATACTTACACTAGGGGCCTAGTGCACGAATTCGCACATGGGTAATCCCTTAGCCTGGCCAGCAATTGAGGCCTATTGGGGGGCCGGCTGGCAGGGGGAGGGGCCGCAGGAGGTATGCTATGGGAGTGCACTGACTATCAGGGGGCAACTCCTGAATTGAGCGTCTGCCCCCTGGTGGTCAGTGCGTGTCATAACGACTGGTCGAATGGTCATTCGGTCTTAATGGTTGCTTAAGCATATATATATATGTATGTATATATGTATATGTATTGTTAAAGATCAAAATAAGATCTGCCCATTTCATTTAATTGAGTGGTTAAGTCTCAACCTATAGATTACCCGCCTTTTATTCAGTTTTCTCATTGCCTGGACTTTGCTGATTATATTATTTTTGTAATGGTATTTAACATGTTACTCTATTAATGTTAGTTTCCTGAAAGCTTATACTTAATTCTAGAGGTTTGATGGGTTTAAATTATATTATTTGATAAGGTTAGTTGAGAGATGGTGTTCACTTATTGTATGTCATTGGGAGGCACGTAATACCTGCTTTTCTTCTCTTTTGTGGTAAGATTTTGGGTGGTGTCAGCCTGATCCATAATGGCTTTAGCAGTCATAAATCTTTACCTAAATCCATTGTTTCCTTAAGTGTTGCAAAAATGGTGATACCTTCTATCTTTCCTTCATTTATTAGCTGTTATTCTTTCATAAAGAACTTACCTCAACCAGTTGGTTCATATAGGAAAGTAGGATAAATGAATGATTCTTGAACTTTTTCAGTGTTCAGAATGAGTAAGTTTCCTAGCACTCTCCAGAGATTGGCCAGTGAGATTTTTACTTCTAAGTTTCATGAACTAATGGATTTGTTTTAATCTAACTCAGTTTTGTGTGTGTGTGTGTGTGTGTGTGTGCCCAAATTGTCCCATCTCTAGGTTGTGAGAGCTCCTTCATGTTGAACCTGACATAATAGTTTATTTAGAAAATGTTTTTATTGACTTGAGAGAGAGAGGAGAAGAAAGGGGAAGAGAAAGAGAAACATCATTGCCAGAGAGAAACATCTTAATCCCTTCACCATTTTCAGCCCATCCCACAACCCTCCTCCCCTATGACAGTTGTCAGTCTGTTCTCTATCTACAAGTCTGTTTCTATTTTGTTAGTTTATTGTTCATTAGGTTCCACATGAATGAAGTTGTAAGGTACTTGTCTTTCTCTGACTGGCTTATTTCATTTAGCATAATGTTCTCCAGGCCCATCCATGCTGTCACAACGGGTAAGATTTTCTTCTTTTTTATGTCTGAGTAGTATTCCATTGTGTAAATGTACCACAGCTTTTTTATCCACTCATGTACTATTGATGGACATTGGGCTTGTTTCATTTTGCTTTTGATTTTTAGGTATTTCTCACATTTTGTTGATTGTTTTATAATTATGTGAAACATTACATGGTTCTATAAGTAAATCTCTAAAACAAAATAAATATGTTAGGAGAAACTGTGTCCCTCCTGGTTCCTCCTATAATTATATATATATTTTTTTTTCACATATATATATTCACTTTTTAAAAAAAATATATATATTTTAATTGATTTTTTACAGAGAGGAAGGGAGAGAGATAGAGAGCTAGAAACATTGATGAGAGAGAAACATCGATCAGCTGCCTCCTGCACATCCCCTACTGGGGATGTGCCTGCAACCAAGGTACATGCCTTTGACCAGAATCGAACCTGGGACCCTTCAGTCCACAGGCCAACACTCTATCCACTGAGCCAAACTGGTTTCGGCTATATTCACATTTATTTGTATTTCCCCTCACATTCATTAGAGGGAAAGTAGCACATATAAACACTGTTTGCATCTTGCTTTCTTTGAGTTAATATAGCTCTCCATATGTATCATTCCATAGCAGGTATTCTTTTTTATAGGAGCATAATACTCCATTATATAATTGTATCTGTTATTTTAAGTGGTTTTTCTGTTGTGGACATTAGAGTGTTTCTAGTTCCATTATAGACAGTACAGCTATAAATAGCCTTGTGTATGTTTCTTTTCATAAGGATTTCTGTTTATATTTGGGATGGATTCTTAAAGTGGAATACCTGGGTTAAGAGGTAAATATATAGACAGTTTTTCTGGCTTTGCCCAAATTCCCCTCTATAATGGGACAGTACCACTTTGTATTCCCAGCAGTAATGTATGAGAATACCTGTTTTTCCATAGCCTATGAACATATATTGTTATCAAACTTCATAAAATATTTTAAGTGGATCTATGTTTTAGAATCTTTGGCAAAAGTGTGGTATGGACTATAAGGTGTGATCCTAATAACGGAGCTATGTTGAGCCTTAAGAGATTTAGAGAAATGCAGGTCTTCACTAAGTGGGTATAGTTTCATTAAAGAAGTGTTGAAGGTATTGCATAAGGAGGACCTAGTAACTAAATGGAAACATGAGAAATTGGGGATAACTCCTAAGTTTCTGGGAGTATGAAAGATTTCCTCTAGAGAAGACTGAATATTGGCAGATTATGGGATATGGGAATTCTATCTTGGATAACTTTGATTTCAGGTGCTTCTGAGATGTGTGTTAGAAATGTAGTTGGATATATGAATCTGAAGAGGAAATTTTGGGATAGAGTAGAGCTTTTGAGTCATCCCTTTATATATAGTAAGATATGTGTAGATGAAGATACCCAGGAAAAGAATAATAGTAATATTTGAGCACTTGGATATTGTCTTAAGAGTAGTTTATATTCCCCTTCCATGTTTATTTTTTACATAGCAATTGACATAACATCTCTTTTACTAGGATTATAAAAATACACTTCATTTTTATGACATTATCCACAGGCTTACTATATACATAGAGCGTATATATACATATACTGTACAATATAATTCTGTTCTGAAATAGTAATTTAGTTCCAGGGCAAATGTAGCTTAAATTCTTTAAAATACAAAATGATTTATTTTACCTTATCTTCTATAAACATTTTGTATACAATTTTAAAACTTTGTTCAAGTTCTCTTTGTTCAAAATATTCTGTTCCTGGTGTCTAATTTTGGCAAACTTAGACAAATAAATGGAGGGGGGGTTTTTGCCATTAAAGTATGCTTTTTTTACTGTATTAAACATCAGTAATACATGATAATATGATGTCAATATAATTTTCATGTTACAGCTGAAAAAAGAGTCCGATCTAAAAAAGGAGTTTTCTACCTTATATGGCCTTAAAAATATTAAGGCAGGAACCAAATTCACAGCCATATGAGTACAGTTATTACCATTAGGTACATTTTACATAGGAGATTGAGCCACAGAGATGTTTTAGTAACTGTCCCAAGGCTATAGAGCAGCAAGAAGCTAAAGTGGGAATTTAAACACAGACAAGCTGAAAGTAAAACATTTTGAGTGATGATAATGGTTTCAAAACCTTGCCATATAAGTTGAAGTAAATTCATTTAAAATGTTTTTATTTAAGAGAGAAGATTGAGGGCAGCAGATACATTTGACAGGTATTAGGTTTGTCATGGAGAGAGTATATAAATTTCATGGTGTAACTTAGGCATACAATGGATGTGTTCCAAAGCTTATCTTTGGTTCAGTATCAAGCATTTTCTCTTTTTAGGGTTAAAACTGACACCTCATCACTTACTGTCTGAGCAAAGGTTGCATGGTTATTTGGAAGGCTTGTGGTGGAGGCAGTTATGGCACTGAGGGTAAAATGGGCCCCTTGCAAAGCCTGAGATTTTTTCCCCCAATTAACTAAAATGTGAAATGACTGGCTAATTAGCTAAAGAGTCCACCCTGGCTTAGTATTAATTTATTCTAAATGAATTAGATATATTGTGAGAGTTCTAGGCCTGCATAGTACTTGTTGATTCAGAGCAACCAAACCTCGGTGCTAGAGCTGCTTCTAAATTCAAACCCACTTATATTTTGAACTTGAGGCCCAGTGCATGAAATTCATGCACTTGTTGGGGATCCCTCAGCCAGGATGTATGACTGCCATGCAAATGAACTGGGTTCATGTTCTTATTATATCTAAAACAAATGGCAGAACTGGAACTGGTTCCAAATTCAGGAGGAGGTCAGCATCTACTGTTAAAGTAATTCTTAAACTTGGGTTAAGAAAAGGTGGAGAAAGAAGAACTTGTGTGGTGTTGTTGTTTTAACTACCCCCAAGTTAGCAAAGAATGTCTCACTAAGATTTTAGCAAGAATTATTTATTCTGGTAGTTAATATAATGAATAAATATCATTTACTTTAAGTACCATTAAGAATAATATGATTAGGTTTTTCTATAGGTTGCATATAATTTTAGTCTTCTTTGGCAGTAATCATACGCACTGCTCTGTGATTCTTCTCTTCCTCTCTTCTCAGATATCCGGAAAGTGGTATTGTAAAAGTAAATCTGAAGGATCTTCGACCACGCGCTAGAACCATTTTGAAATGGAATGAACTGAATATCGGTGATGTGGTAATGGTTAATTACAATGCAGAAATTCCTAGTAATAGAGGACATTGGTTTGATGCAGAAATTACTGAATTGAAGACAATTTCAAGGACCAAAAAAGAACTTCATGCAACTGTTTTTTTGGGGTAAGACTCTCTTCACTGTTCTAGCATTGCTGCCTTTGGTTCCACAATGGTTTCTGTAAAATTAAGACCTGCCTCCTTTATGTATTGCTTATGCTTAATATCTAAAAATTAGGAATGTAATTTTTAGATATTAAGCACACGTTCCTTTTTTTTAAATGGGGCCATCTATGAAAGATGGAAATTTACTTACTAAAGGATACTTTTAAAAATAAGTTCTTGAAAATTTTTTATTAAGAATGACCCTTAAATCTCCATAGCTACTTTATGGTTGGAGATATTATTTTAAAGCATCTTAGAAATAACTGAGTGTTTTATTAGAGAAATCCTTGCACATCTCACAGATTTTTTTTTAATAGATTAAATCAAATAATATACAAGAGCATTTCAGTAGCCATGGTCGCCATGAGGATCTATGTTGATATAATAGTTGTGACTGTCTACCTACTGTACTTGTAAAACTATCTGAAATTTTTCTTTATGTAGTAATTTCTTCAACTTACAGAATCTGACAAGCTTAACAAAGATAATTCAAAAGGTAAAAATGTCACCAAAACACCAAATCACTCCAAGGTATTTTCATCATAAATTCTTGAAGAAATACTTTTTATTTTTTAATATATTTTATTGATTTTTTACAGAGAGGAAGGGAGAGGGACAGAGAATTAGAAACATCGACGAGAGAGAAACATCGATCAGCTGCCTCCTGCACACCTCCTACTGGGGATATGCCCGCAACCAAGGTACATGCCCTTGACCAGAATCGAACCCGGGACCCTTCGGTCTGTAGGCTGACGCTCCATCCACTGAGCCAAACCGGTCAGGGCTTGAAGAAATACTTTTAGATGTTCCCCTCAAGTGATACAGTACCCTGCATTGTTTCACAGCTACCTTTTCACACTTCAGGAAAATATTATCACCATCTTTCTTAGTCCATGTCTTCTGAATAGAGTTTATTGGATGAATGGTTACTAATTTACTTTAAAAAAAAGTTTGCTAAACTGTTTTCAATTCTTTATTATAAATAATGTTTAAGTAAACAAACTTGTAAATGCATATTTATGCATTTCTTTATTTAGAATGAGTACTTAGAAGTACATTTGCTGTATTAGGCACTAGAGATTTTAGGATAACCCTGACAGTTTTCTTTTAAATAAGGGAACCGGCTAAACCAGTGGTCGCCAACTGGTGTTCCACAGACCACGGTGGTCCGTGAAGTCTGAAAGGTTGGCAACCACTGAGCCAAACTATTCTTATCAAGTTCTGGTAAATGGATTATTATAATATACTAGAGGCCCAGTGCACAAAAATTTGTGCACTAGCAGGGGAGGGGGGGTGGGGGGTGTCCCTCAGTCCCACTTGTGCCCTCTCATAGTCTGGGACCCCTTGGGAGATAACCACCTGCTGGCTTAGGCCCGCTCCCCGGGTGGCAGATGGCAGGCCCGATCCCTTGGTGCCTGCCCCGCTGCCCTGGGTCACGCACATGGCAGGGCCGATCAGGAGGCTGGGGTGCTGCCCCGGGTCGGGTCATACACAGATACCCACTGCCCCAGGGTCACAGATAGCAGGCGCGGATGGTGGCAGAGCAGGCGGGATGGCGCTGTCCCACCCCACTGACCCGGGTCGCAAATAGCAGGCCCATATGGAGGCGGGGCAGGCGGGATGGTGCTGTCCCGCCCTGTCTACAGTATGCAAATTAGCTGCCATCTTTGTTGGTTAATTTGCATATCGTGCTGATTAGCCAATCAGAGGCGTAGTGAAGGTACGCTCAATTATGTTTGTCTATTATTAGATAGTATACTAGAGGCCTGGTGCACAAAAATTTGTGCACAAGGGGGGGGGTCCCCTCAGCCTGGCCTGTGACCTCTCGCAGTCTGGGACCCCTCGGGGGATGACCACCTGCTGGCTTAGGCCCGCTCCCCGGGGGGATTGGGCCTAAGTTGGCAGTCAGACATCCCTCTGGCAGCCCAGGAGCTGTCGGGGGATGTCCACTTGCCAGTGGGGAGCAGACCTAAGCTGCAGTCAGACATCCTTAGTGCTGCTGAGGAGACGGGAGAGGCTCCCACGACCACCATTGTACTGACAGCTGTCAGTCTGGCTTGTGGCTGAGCAGAGCTCCCCCTGTGGGAGTACACTGACCACCAGAGGGCAGCTCCTGCATTGAGCATCTGCCCCCTGGTGGTCAGTGTGTGTCATAGTGACCAGTCATTCTCAGTCGTTCTGCTGTTAGGGTCAATTTGCATATTACCCTTTTATTATATAGGATAGAGGCTTGGTGCACAGGTGGGGGCGGCTGGTTTGCTCTGAAGGGTGTCCCGGATCAGGGTGGGGGTCCGGCTGGGGTGCCTGGCCAGCCTGGATGAGGGGCTGATGGGTGTTTGCAGGCTGGTCACACCCCCTTCAGGGTCGGGGTCCCCACTGGGGTGCCTGGCCAGTCTGGGTGAGGGGCTGAGGGCTGTTTTCAGGCTGGCCAAGACCCCCGGCGACAGAAGCTCCCATCCTCCTTTTTTCCTTTTTCTTTTTTAATTCTGGGATTTATTTACCTTATATAATCGAAACTTTGTAGCCTTGAGAGGAGCTCAGAGCTGGCTAGGGCGGGCGGGAGGGAAGCTTGGCTTCCTCCATCATTGGGGAAACCAAGCCTCCTGCTTGCTCCAGCTCCGTGACTGCCGGCCGCCATCTTGGTCGGGTTAATTTGCATATAGTCGCTCTGATTGGCTGGTGGGCATGGCTTAAGGCGTAGCGAAGGTGCAGTCAATTTGCATGTTTGTCTTTTATTAGTGTAGATTACATATAATGGATATATCTATGATAACATTGAGGTAACAAATCTGGGATCAAACATCTGCTTATGGTTAATAATAAAGCAGCAGTCTATAAACTACAGCCCACTGACTGACTGTTGTTATGAAAAGTTTATTGAATCACAGCAATGCCCATTCATTTATGTATTCTCTATGGCTGTTTTTGTACTCAACAGAATTGTTGGGTCGTTGCAACTGAGACTATCTGGCTTGTAAAACCTAAACTACTTACTCTATTACCCTTGATGGGAAAATGTTTGTTGACTCCTAAGATAAAGAAAAAGAATGTTGTGTGATGTGCTGAAAATAGTTTATATTTTAGAAAACAGTTGCAGAACTTTATCCAAACATAAGCGTGATTTTATTGCCAGAATTAGGATGCGACTCAATTATAGACTTCCAAGCCACTTGAAATTCTGATATGGATACAAATCATGAAGAAAAGGAGAAAGCACCTATATAAATTGGTTATATAGGAGGTCTTATAAGGTACTTGAGTGCAGGAAGTACAAAAAAGTATGTATACACAATAGGAGAGGATAACAGTACATCACATTGAGCTAAAAAAAACAAAAAAAACTTCCCCTCATGATTCTGAGGTACAGAATCACTTACGGTTAATAAGTGATTTGGGGGACTACAAGTAAGATTGAGTAGAAATTATAGATGGGCAGATATTAGCTCACTAGAGGGGAAAATTATGTGATATTTATCCTAACAGTAAAACACTCTGTCCTATAAAGCATTATGTTCTTTGTCGTTTAATTTTTTACTAGACATGTTAAGGACACAAAGCCAAAAAGGATCCAGTGTGACTTGTGGATTGGAATTTGTTTTTTCATGGTTAGAAATCTTTTCCCCTCACTGGAAATAGTGGGTAAATAATTGGAGTGAATGTATTCTGCTGTTGATAGACACACAGTGCTGCCATGACATTATATGTGTCCCAGTACTTACGTTGCATTAATTTTTGTAGTGCACATCTTGTGCAGAGGTAGAATTGCTGGGTTGTAAAAACTGTGCATCTTCAACTTTAATAGATAGAACCAAATATTTAAGTAGTTGTACTGGATTATATATACTTCCATAACAATATGGAAATTCCCTTTTTATTTCCCTGATGACTAATGAAATTAAGAACCTTATGCTTACTGGCAATTTGGATATCTTTTGTGAGGACCCTATTCCAAACATTGGTGTTTTATTGTTAATTGGGGAGTCTGTCTTACTGAGTTCTAATTGTGGAAACTTGACCATTTCAGTTATATGTGGAGAAAATATCTTCTCCAATCCTATGGCTTACCTTTTCTCTTTAATGCTTGCATAGTGTTCTTAATTTTAAATAGTTGAGTTTATCAAACATTTTTTCTTAAGCTTATACTTTCTATAAGAAACCTTCTTGGCCGAACCGGTTTGGCTCAGTGGCTAGAGCGTCGGCCTGCGGACTAAAGGGTCCCAGGTTCGATTCCGGTCAAGGGCATGTACCTTGGTTGCAGGCACATCCCTACTGGGGGGCGTGCAGGAGGCAGCTGATCGATGTTTCTAACTCTCTATCCCTCTCTCTTCTTCTCTGTAAAAAAAATCAATAAAATATATTAAAAAAAAAAAAAAGAAACCTTCTTGCTTAAGAAACTTTCTAGGGTTGAGGGGTTATGGATGGGGGATGAAATGAGTGAAGATATTCAAAAGGTACAAACTTCCAGTTATAAGATGTATAAGTTCCAGGAATGTAGTGAATACCATGGTGACTATAGTTAACATTAGTATATTGTGTATTTGAAAGTTGCTAAGATAGTAGATCTTAAAAATTCTCATCAAGAGAAAAGAAAATCATAACTATGTGAGGTCATGGATGTTAATGAAACCTTTTGTGGTAATCATTTGTCAGTGTATATATATGTTAGATTATTATGTCATATACTTTAACTTATACAATGCTATGTCAATTATATCTCAGTAAAATATAGAAGGGGGAGGGAGAAACTTTTCCCTACCCAGAAAGCATAAAGACACTCCACTGTTACCTTTAAAAACTTGTGGTTGTGCCTTTCTCTAGGTCTTTCATTCACTTGAAGTAGGTTTTTGTGTACAGTGTGAGGGTTTAACTTACCTTGATTTTTTAAGTGTATGTGCTGCTGAAGCGAACACTAACTTACCATGATATATATGGATAATAACTTACCATTAATCGAGAAGCCCACTTTTTCCTCATTGATCTTCAGTATCTTTATATTTGATACAGCCTTCAGGTCACTATTTTGTAACATTCCTAGTCATCCCTCTTGTGCCTCCTCACTTCCTACCAGTCTCTATGTGGTTTCTATTTTCCATGCTTAGTTATCAGGGTTCTCTCCAGCTAGTCTTTAGTTGATTATTCAGGATGGTTTTTCGGTATTTTAGTTGTAATTCCACTTTGGACCTGGGAGCATGTCAGTGTAGCTTCCACTTCCTCTGCCACCATTTTTGAATTCTCTTGAAGTTTTTCTTTATGGAATTACTAGAGGCCTGGTGCACAAAATTCATGCATGGGTACAGTTCCTGAGATGTGGTGAGCGGGGTCGGATGCTGCGGGCTGGGGCATAGCGTGGGCCTCTGGGCCGCCCAGCGGTGCCGCATGGAAGCTGGGCGGGCAGCGTGCTCTCTCCCAGCCGGCCTCGCAGACCAGCTCCTGCACGAACCCACGGGGAGCCCAGCCGGACCTTGTGGTCCTGGTGGCTGCAACCTGGCTCACTTGAAAGAGGCCACACGGGTGCGTGGCAGGGTGGGTGCCCAGCATCTGAGCGCGGGGGCTTCCCTGGCATCCCAGAGAGGGTAGCAGGGGGAGTGAGAGCGAGCTTGGCGGACACTCCACATTCTCACCACACCTCCATCCCTATCACCTCCACCCCAGGTAGCCAGCGAGAGGTCGCAGTGCATCACCAGCACCTGCCATGTTCCGCACTTCCCTCTGGTAGTCAGTGCCCATCATAGTGAGCGGTTGAACTCCTGGTTGAAAGACCACCCGAAGGGACAATTTGCATATTAGGCTTTTATTATATAGGATTCCAGCAAATAAATGAACAGGGAATGATAGAACTGGAATATCACCATTTTCTAACCCCCCAGTGAATTAATCTAGGCATTGAGCATCTGTCACTGCTGTCATAGGTAAAGACAACTAAATTAGATGCTTTCTGGTGGAAATAGACCTAATAAATAGTTTTACCAAAAAAAAAAAAAAATGAACATGGATTTGATTAAATATTTTGTAAAGGTCCAGATAGTAAATAGTTTAACCTTTGGTGGCCAGATGGTTTCTGTCAAAACTACTCAAATCTGCCATTGTGTCAGGAAACCAGCCATTGGGAATACCTAAATGAGTAGGTGTAACTCTGTTTCAGTAAAACTTTACTTACAAAAACACGCAATGGACCAAGTTTTTTTTCCACTGCTCTGCATCTAACTACCAATTTACTGGAAATACAAACAACAGAAAAAAACTAAACTACACTGTGGGAATGCAAATATCTAAATCAAGACTGTGGGAAACTATAGGACAAATGATGGGAGTTCTTCAACAGGTTGCAAGGAAGAAAGAGATGGTGTGGGAATTTATAGTCTTTAAACTCTAGCAAAAACTATACATTTGTCTATGCAGTTTTCCTGCATTTGTTTATATTTGACATTAATAGTTTTAAAAGGGTGAAAGGATGGAAAATATCATTTAGCAAATGCTAACTAAACACACACACACACACACACACACACACACACACACACACACACACACATATACACTTTTGGTACCAAAAGTACTAGTAGAGACACGACATTTCATAAGAAGCTTTAAGAATTCTAAATCTGTATATACCCAGTGACATAGCTTCAAAAATATAAAGCAAAACTTGACAGATTAAAAGGAGAAATATATTCAGTCATAACAGGAAACTTTGAAGAAGTATATACAAACAGGCATAGATTGTTTCCATGAAAAATGTTTTAGTATTTGAAAGACTTTTAAAAATCTTCACCCAACATGCTTACAAATGATTGATTTTTAGAAGGTAAGGGAGAGAGAGAAAGAGAAACATCAGTTGGTTGCCTTCTGTATGTTTCCCTACCAAGGATCAAACCCACAACCTAGGTATGTGCCCTGACCGGGAATGAAAGCCACAACCTTTTGGTGTACAGGATGATGTTCCAACTAATTGAGCCACACTGGCAAGGGCTGAAAGCCTTTTTAATTATGTCATATTTTTACCTAGAAACTCACTGTATTTATTGGAAATATGTTTCAATCTTTCATTTTAATTGAGAGTATCATTTATCTAGTCTTTAAATTAAATTTGTGAGATAGCTATCTTCATACCAGATAATCTAATGGAAGTCTCTAAATTTTTTCATAATATTACATTAAAGTTACACTTAACTTTGAATATTAACTGATTACTATTGGACTTTTTTTTCTATTGGAAACAATAACTCAGAGTAATTGGAATAACTATAATCCCAATGAGCAAATAGACAAAGTTCAGTGAATTTTTACACCTGACTTAATTATCGTTTGCATATGAGTAGGTTTTGCTGGCAGAAGTTAACCTTTCTTCCTTTTTCAAACAGGGGTTCCGAAGGAAAATTAAATGACTGCCAGATAAAATTTGTAAATGAAATCTACAAGATCGAGAAACCTGGAGCCCATCCTCTATCATTGGCAGATGGAAAGTTTTTAAGTATGAACTTTTTTCTGGGCTTAGACTACATGTATTGTACGTGATTGGCATTTTAATTGGCCAGGGAATAACTTTTAAGGAAGTATAAAACTTAGCCCATACAATTTTATTTTCAGGATAGCAGTTTTAAGATCCATGGATTTCTTTCATGATAAAATTTGTTTTCAGAGAAATATTTTCTCTTCTTGGCATTTTATTGCCATTTTGTTTACTATAGGTTCTGTTCAAATAAAAATATAGGTTCTGTTCAAATAAAAATTCTTATTTCAGTAATTTTATGGCCATCCAAGATTAATTTACTAATGAGACCTATTTTTATACCAGTATAGCCTAAGAATAGTAGTGCTGACTGATCCTTGAATTTCTAGGAGGTAATAAATGAGATTTATATAATGATTAAAATGTATTCCTACCTCTTCATTCTACATATTTTACTGCTTAATATCATGCATCTAGTTGGTAACAGAGGTATGACTAGATTCTAGGTCTTTTCATTTATGATTCAATTGCTGTCTTTCCAAATAGATTACAGTGTCTCACTCTCTGTTAATTCTGGATTATTTTGTGGAGAGCAATCCATTGATTTTATGCCACATGTCAGTGTCTAATATATTCTGGAAAAGAACTGTTCAAGACGAAAGAGATCCTGTCTAACCTCTTCTTATCCCAATTATGCAAGATTGTAAGACAAAAACTTTAACAGATCAATAAATAGACTTTCATGTTACCTATCTAAGCTCTTCCAATTTTTTTTGTTGTTATTCCTCATCCAAGGATATTATTTTTCCATTGATTTTTAGAGAGAGTAGAAAGGAGGGGGAGAGAGGGAGAGAGAAACATCGATGTGAAAGAGACACAGCAGTTGGTTGCCTCCTGCGTGCGGCCCGACCAGGGCCAAGGATTGAGCTTGTAACCAATGTATGTGCCCTTGACTGGAATCAAACCTGGGACCCTCCTCAGTCTGTGGGCCTGTGCTCTATCCATTGAGCAAAACTGACTAGGGCAGCCCTTCTAATTTTTGAAGGCTGCAGTGCTAATAATATGTCTAGATTTGGCTTAAGAACCCAAAGCAGCGATTGCCAACCTTTCGGACCTCATGGTCCATCAGTGGTCCACGGACCACCGGTTGGCAATCGCTGCCTTAAAGCATACTCTGTATGACTATTTGTATGGTTATATCTTAAGAAAAAAGGTAACTTGATGAGTAAACCTACTTAATGTGACTTAGTTTTTCTCATTAAAACACAATGGAAAACCAAGATTGTCTAGGTTTTTCTCATGTCTGTTTTCTCCCACTCAGTATGTCCGTGTATATATATATATTTTTTGTTCTCTGTCTAATACTAATCACTTTATAGCTACAACTTTGCACTTGTGTGTAAAGAAACCATTTCAGAGCCACATCCAGACTTCCATTGATCAGATCACTCACACCCCAACCAAAACTCTAACCATGCCTTTTAGGTTTGTTGTATTTCATTACTTATGTGTTAAGCTACCTTAGTGAAAGTGAAACAAAAGTATTTTTATTGACAAGAACAGGCAGCTGTCAGTCAAAAAGTTAGCACTAAAATCAGTAGCCTTTCCTCTTTTTTTCTTCTATCCCCTTTCTCAAGTACTTTTCCCCATTTTCCTTATATTGTTAGATTAGTTCTGATATGGTAGATTTCCTTACAGATGTACATACTATATAAATTCAAGTAATATAGAACTCCCAGGAGGCAATCATGCTAACAGCATATGTCATTTCTAGACATCTTCCTCTATATAATTTATCTTTGTATATTTAAATAATTTTGTGTTATTTAAAAATTATTTCCTTTTTGAAATGTGGCTTCCTCTATATTAATAGTTCTTGTAAATTGACATAAAATCTATCCAACTGTTCCTCTTTTGATTGACATTTAATATTAACTTTTGGTATTATGAACATTACTGTAAGACTTTTTGGGTGTACCTATGTATATTTTAAAATTCTAAGGGAACACTTTGTCAAAAGGTGTTTGGATTTAGATAAGGAAGGGACAATAAATGGCACTTCTTAACTTGCCAGAGTTTTGAACCAATTGATAAGTTGGATAAAATCAACTGAGTTAGAAATGCTACTTATTCAACAAAGTATTGTATTTCCCTTGAAATTATAAGATATGGTGTCCTAGTGAGTTCACTGCATTGGTGCACATTTGGGAAACCATGAGTCTAGTCAGTTATAAATTTTTAAGACAGAAGTGCATTATCCTCATGATGGAGTGTAGTTAGATTTATTACTGACACATGCCTGGGCCCCGTCCCTGAAAATTTGATTCATAAATCTAAAATGGGACTCATGCACTTATTATTAAAGTCCCATACTCTGATTAATTCTTATGGTTCCTTTCTCGTCATTAAAAAAGCTGTGTGGTAATTTTATGGGTTTTTCTTTAGAAGATTCATAGATACAAAAATGATTTTAAGACTAGGCTTGCTGTATTGTGTTCTTATTAGGGAGAAATGAACCTGAATGTAACTTCTGTCGCGGAGACCCAGATAAAAACTGCCATAATTGCTCCTGTCGTGAATGTGGTGAAAAACAGGACCCAAGCATGCAGCTTCTTTGTGATGAATGTAACCTGGCCTATCATATTTACTGCCTGAACCCACCTTTGGATAAGGTCCCTGAAGAGGAATGGTATGATTATCAGGGTTTTCTTTTGTTGTTACCACGTTTAAAATTGAATGTGAAATAGATATTTGAACTGCCAAACATAGATTTCCAAGGATGCATAATGTTGCATTAAAGTATTTAATGTATTATGGCCTTAATACTTTTATTATTCAGTTATTACAACAGCTTCTGAACTGGTCTCTAGCTCCATATTTAATGCCTTCAGTCTCTGCTCCAATACAGAATCTATATTCTAAAGACACATGGCATTTCTAATCACTCTTAGCACACATACAATACTGATGTATTTCCTTTATAGCACTTAGCACTTTTCTGAAATTGATTCATTGTATGGACTAGTTTTCCTTAACTACTATGTATAGACACTTGGATCACAAACATTGCTCTTACTCATCAAAATAGTGCCTGGCATTAGGTTCTGAACAAACCTGATGAAGGAATGGATTCCAGGGGTGACTTTAGGATCATATAATTAGAAAATTGTCTTAGATTACACTATGGAATATATCCACATTGATATTGAGATCCTTCACTTCATCTGGACCTCCTTAACCTTACATCTTTTCTACTTCTCTAAATCACGTTTGGATATTTAATCTCTGAACTTATTTTCTCATCAGACAGATAATACCTGCCTCAACCATAAGATCCTTGATAAAATTATCATTATAAAGGTTAGCACAACAGGTAATATACATTCTTAAATTGATTTTTGGAAGCTTTCTTGATTTCCTAATTAGGAGGGATTTCACTTAATAGTATTTATTGCCTTATTATACATAATTTTGCCTTGAATTTGTGTCTGTATCTCACAGCCTAACTTTGCTCTATAGATAATTATGAAATGGAAAGTATAGACAAATTTAAAATTAATGGGAATGGCCAGGCGATCTTTTACTAACGGCCCCGTACATGACATTCATGCATTGGGGCGGGAGGTCCCTCAGCCCTGCCTGGGCCCTCTCACAGTCCGGGACCCCTTGCTCCTTACTACCCACCTGCAGCACAGGTGGGAGAGGCTCCCGCGGCATTCCCGTTTGAGAGCATACTGACCTCCAGGGGGCAGCTCATGAGTTGAGTGTCTGCCCCCTGGTGGTCAGTGCACATCATAATGACCAGTCATTCTGCCGTTTGGTCGATTTGCATATTGGCCTTTTATTATATAGGATTCCATTCCTTGGTGACACAGAATAGCCCATTTCATGCTATAGACATACTTTGCTTTTTAGAAATGATTTAAGATGGCTTATAATGATATGTAGGCATACAGTAGGTCCTCAGGTTATGTCGGAGATCCGTTCCTATGGCATGATGTAACACGATTTTTGCCGTAAGTCGGAACCCACCTACATAGCACCTACGTCACTCACATGGAGCACATATACAGCAATAATGAAGTGAAACAGTGAAAAAAATTTAAAAGAAAGTTAACAAATCCTGACCTTTACTTGTGGTAAATAAATAATAAACATAAAGCACATATGTACATACATCAAAATGACGGAATTTTTTTTAATAAATAAATGGGAGATGGTGACATAACCACAAAATGACGTACGTCGAGTTTGATGTAACCCTGTACTTTATTTTGTTGTGCTTCACAGATGTCTTTTACACATTGAAGGCAAGACACTGCCAGAAAACATTATAACTTGATTTATTGCAATACTCACTTTATTGCAGTGGTCTGCCTGTAAAGGTTACAGCAGCATGACCAACTACAAATAAGCTAAAGGACAAACAAGTACAAAGAATTAAAATTGAACTGGGGCTAAGGCTAATATAAACATCCTTAAATACTTGTTATAATAGACTATACATTTTTTGCTTGAGAATTCTAATAACCAATTTAGATGGGAGATGTATGGGTTGCATACATAGTTCAATGTTCAGTCTAGAATCATCTATTATGTGAATAATTTCCATTCTCAGGGTTAGTGATAAGATGATTCCATTTGAATTGGACAGCTGTGTCTGGCTTTTGAATTAAATTTGAGAATTTATGATATTAAAATATTTTATATTCTTTAAGAGAGTGACAACTTTTGTTTTGTTGTTGTTTTGACCAGCCTAAACCATGTAAATATTTTGAAAACTTTAATACTTAAGTGCCAGCTGAAGCTCTATAGTATACACTGATTATAATATCTTAAAACTCATTCTACCCTACAAAGGCCATTATTTTGTTAATAGAGGCCTGCTGCATGGATTCGTGCATGGGTGGGGTCCCTCAGCCTGGCCTGCGCCCTCTCGCAGTCCAGGGATTGGGCCAAAACCCAGCAGTCCAACATCCTCCCGAGGGATGTAGCAGTGCCAAAGTGGCAGATGGCCGGGGATGACCCCAGCCAGGGCCGGGCGCAGCTCCGCTGCCACTCATCCCAGCCCTGCTGCACCTGCTGCTGCTGCCGCCTGGTAGCACTGCCACGGAGATGGGAGAGGCTCCCACTGCCACAGCTGCGCTCACCAGCCATGAGCCCAACTTCTGGCTGAGCAGCGCACCCACTGTGGGAGCACACTGACCACCAGGGGGCAGCTCCTGCATTGAGCATCTGCCCCCTGGTGGTCAGTGTGCATTATAGTGACCAGTCATTTGGTCATAATGGCCACTTAGGCTTTTATATATATAGATTGGTTTTAATACGGTATTACCAGAATTCATTCTCTCTCTCTCTCTCTCTCTTTTTTTTTTTTTAGGTATTGTCCTTCCTGTAAAACTGATTCCAGTGAAGTTGTAAAGGCTGGTGAAAAACTTAAGATGAGTAAAAAGAAAGCAAAGATGCCATCAGCTAGTACCGGAAGCCGGAGAGACTGGGGCAGGGTAAAGACAAAAGTCTCCCTTTTTTTCCCTAGTTATAATATTTATAATAACTATAATGCAAGTTATAATAACAGTAATAGTAATGGTATAAATGGTACTCTATCAGAAATATTAACAAATATGTTGTTTAATGATATTAATTGTTAATTTATAAATTATTACTAGGGCCCCCGTGCACAATCGGGGCCGGGAGGGACTGCGGGAGGGCTCCGGGGTGTGTCTGTCCCATCTCGCCCAGTCCCCAGCAGCAAGCTGTACCCCAGCAGCAAGCTAACCTACTGGTTGGAGTATCTGCCCCCTGGTGGTCAGTGCGTGTCATAGCGACTGGTTGAACGAACAGTAGGACACTTAGCATCTTAGGCTTTTATTATATAGGACTAGAGGCCCAGTACACAAAAATTTGTGCACTCGGGGGGGCGGGTGTCCCTCAGCCTGGCCTGTGCCCTCTCGCAGTTTGGGACCCCTCGAGGGATGACCACCTGCTGGCTTAGGCCTCTCCCCGGGGGGCGGGGGGGATTGGACCTAAGCTGGCAATCAGACATCCCTCTGGCAGCCCAGCAGCCCTCGGGGGATGTCCACTTGCCAGCGGGGAGCAGACCTAAGCTGCAGTCAGACATCCTTAGCGCTGCTGAGGAAGCAGGAGAGGCTCCCACCTCCACCACTGTACTGGCAGCCATCAGCCTGGCTTGTGGCTGAGCAGAGCTCCCACCTGTGAGAGCGCCCTGACCACCAGAGGGCAGCTCCTGCATTGAGCGTCTGCCCCCTGGTGGTCAGTGTGTGTCATAGTGACCAGTCATTCCCAGTCTTTCTGCTGTTAGGGTCAGTTTGTATATTACCCTTTTATTATATAGGATAGAGGCCTGGTGCATGGATGGGGGCTAGCTGGTTTGCCCTAAAGGGTGTCCCGGATCAGGGTGGGGGTCCCACTTGGGTGCCTGGCCAGCCTGGGTGAGGGGCTGATGGGTGTTTTCAGGCTGCCTGCACCCCCTTTAGGGTAGGGGTGCCTGGCTAGCCTGGATGAGGGACTGATGGCTGTTTTCAGGCTGCCTGTACCCCCTTCAAGGTGGGGGTCCCCACTGGGGTGCCTGGTCAGCCTGGATGAGGGGCTAAGGGTTTTCATGCTGGCCAAGCCTGCTGGCGACTGAAGCTCCCAGCCTCTCCTTTTATTCTTTTTTTTTTAATTCTGGGATTTATTTACCTTCTATAATTGAAATTTTGTTGCCGCTCCAGCTCCGAGGCCACGGCCTGCTGAAAGCAGGTATCTGGGGTTTGTTTAGCTTCTATAATTACAACTTTGTAGCTTAGAGTGGAGCTCAGAGCCGGGCCACAGTAGGGAGGAAGCTTGGCTTCCTCCATCACTGGAGCAAGCAAGCCTCCTGCTCGCTTCAGCTGCGTGGCTGCCGGCCACCATCTTTGTTGGGGGTTAATTTGCATATCTCACTGATTAGCCAATGGGAAGCTTAGTGGAGGTACAGTTAATTTCAATCTTTGTCTATTATTAGATAGAATAATTGTCCATTGAACTTAATATGAATTGTTTTATATTGTTAATCATATAGTTGGGTTTATATTCACAGGTATGGGATTTAAGGGCTTTAAGATTTGACATAACTGATTTCTCAAATGGCTGTCCTGTGACTTGTAGGGAATGGCCTGTGTTGGTCGCACTAAAGAATGTACCATTGTTCCTTCTAATCATTATGGACCTATTCCTGGGATTCCAGTTGGATCGACTTGGAGATTTAGAGTTCAGGTATTTTTAAAATTGGCTTAGTGGAAAGGGTAAAATTGGATATAGTTCAAATTGTGAAAACTATCATTGCCTGTTGATTATAAATAGACTAACCTATGTAGTAACACATGGTATTCAGTTGTTAGAATGCAAGATTTTCTGTTATAATGGGTAGGCTCTTCCCCATAGTTTAACAAACAGAGAAACATGCATCATGAAATTAGCCTAATTTTATCATTTCAGCCTTTTCATCATTTAATTTTACTCTTCTGTTATGTGATGTTAGTTAGCATTATTGGTAAGCTTTCTAAAGAAATTTTCTTATCCTCTTGAATGATTGTTAAGGTATTGGTCAGAGGAACTGCCATAAATTCAGGATAAAATTACTTACCTTTTCCCCTTAAAGAAGGCTCTGTTGAATTTATTATTGATTTATTGTTTAGAAATTTAATTTTATCATTACAGAAAATTTAAGTTTCCAATTAGAGGATATTAAACTTTAAATAAGCGTAGAGTGGTTTTGTGTGTGTGTGTGTGTGTGTGTGTGTGTGTGTGTGTGTGTGTATTGATTTGAGAGAGAGATTTGAGATTTGTTGTTATACATTCATTGGTTGAATTTTGTTTGTACCCTGCCTGGGGGTTGAACCCACAACTTTGGCGTATTGAGAAGATGTTCTAGCCAACTGAGGGTCCCAGCCAGGATCTACAGTGGTAACATTTTAAAATTAAAATAGTGTGATACATATACATAGCTTGAAAAGTTACATACTAGTACATGGCATATTTTAAAAACCCACCCTTTGTTTGTTCCCATTTCCTATTTGTCATAGGCAACCACTTTAACATTTTAGTTGTTTTCTTCTGGATTTACTACCTTATTTCTAAATAATGTGTTTAAACTGCTTTTGTCTTCATATATTATTAGTTTTATTAACTTCTATAGAAATGAATAGTTAAACACACTTTATCTTCCCATCCTTGCAGTGGTTTAAATAATTTTGGTTAAATCAGTATTCAAGGTTTATATTATTATGACTTTGGATATGTAAATACAGTAAAAATATTATAAATAAATACAGTATCATAAAATATAAATACAATAGAAACACTATTTTTTTTTATTGATTTTTTTTTTTTTACAGAGAGGAAGGGAGAGGGATAGAGAGTTAGAAACATCAATGAGAAACAGTGATCAGCTGCCTCCTGCACACCCCCTACTGGGGATGTGCCTGCAACCAAGGTACATGCCCTTGACTGGAATCGAACCCGGGACCCTTCAGGCCGCAGGCCGACGCTCTATCCACTGAGCCAAATCGGTTAGGGCTATTTTAATTTTTTTAAAATATATTGCAATTGATTTCAGAGAGGAAGGGAGAGGAAGAGAGAGAGAGAGAAACATCAATGATGAGAGAGAATCATTGATTGGCTGCCTCCTGCGCATTCTCTACTGGGGATCGAGCTGCAACCTGGGCATGTGCCCTTGACCGGAATCAAACCCAGAACCCTTGAGTCCACAGGCCAATGCTCTATCCACTGAGCCAAACTGGCCAGGGCTGTATTTTTAATTGTCTTTTATTTTGCCTTGATTTTGTGTGTGTGTACCTGTCACTAATTCATTTCCGAATTCTAAAAGCCCCATTAATAAGGTCTAAGACAGGGGTGGGCAAACTTTTTGACTCGAGGGCCACAATGGGTTCTTAAACTGGACCGGAGGGCCGGAACAAAAGCATGGATGGAGTGTTTGTGTGAACTAATATAAATTCAAAGTAAACATCATTACATAAAAGGATACGGTCTTTTTTTTTTTTTTTTTTTTTAGTTTTATTCATTTCAAACGGGCCGGATCTGGCCCGCGGGCCATAGTTTGCCCACGGCTGGTCTAAGATGATTTTGAGGTTGTTGGTCTGAGCAACTAAAAGGATGAATTTGCCATTTAGGAAATTGGGGAAGATTCAGAATAGATGTATTTTCTTCAGGGTTGGTGAGGTTGGGAATCAGGTGGTCCTATCTTCTGAAGTACCTGGTATTTCCAAGGACTAAATCCAAGTTCTGTTGCCCATACCAGCTTCTCATGGCTGGTATGTGCATCTTTCCCTAGCCCAGTATTCAGGCATGGATTTTAGCTCCTTTTCCTCTGCTAAGAACAATTGTATGTTAAGCAGATGAATTATAGTGCTTCTCTGAGGGAGTTTGAAATACACAAAGACGTGACTCGGTTTAGTGAGACAGATGTGAATGTAAATGGAAAAAAATAGTAGGCTTTTGAAGAAGTAGAATAGCATGAGTAAACTAAGAAAATGGGTAGCATGTTTGAATAACATTGAGTAGTTTTGGTTCAAACACAGAGGCTCCATGAAGGAGAAGCTGGAGATAAGGAGATAGGATTCAGATTGAGAGAGGACAATGTGTAATGCTTAACTTGGGCTCTATAGACTATCAGACCATTTAATATATTTTAAGCAACTGAAAATTAAAAGCAGGTTTCTTCTTAAAAGGATCATTCTGTTTGTGGTGGGTAGAATGGGTTTGAAGGAACAAAACTGGAGGCCGTGAAACAGGGTCTAGTTTAAGCATTAACGACTCAAACTAATATAACTATGAAAGGAGAAAAAGATTTGGGAGATCAAATCAGCAGTATTTGTGACCAAATAAATGGGTTTGAACAATAATGGAGAAGATTGAGGCTAAAATGACCTCTGCCTTTCTGACATGGCTAGGGAACAGTGGCATAATCAAAAATGAAAAATAAGGGAAGAGATCTGTAGCACTGATAGAAAGTTCTTGTTTACCCGAGTTGAGCTATTATTAGCAATAGACAAAAAAAGATTACTTAATGATTATTTTGAAACTCAGAATTCTAAGCTTGAGCACTTTTAGGAATCATTGAGCAAAAAGTAGAACTCTGGGTGACAATGCAGTTCTTAATTGGAGGCTTTTTGGATCAAAAGGTATATGTGAAAGCATTTTGTAAATGTAACAGTTAATTAACTGTTCAAAGGTATTTTGAGACTCTGTTTATTTTATAGGTGAGTGAAGCAGGTGTACATAGGCCCCATGTTGGTGGAATTCATGGTCGAAGTAATGATGGAGCTTATTCTCTTGTCCTGGCTGGTGGATTTGCAGATGAAGTAGTAAGTCATGATACAACCTTGTACTTTATTTGGAATCTGTTTTGATCATTCAGTAAAATACAGAAGTTATGTCTAGAGTATATCAAATCCTACCTCTTTTTAATGTAATATTTATGTTGAAGTTTTATACAGGTTACAAGGTAAATCAATTTACACTATTTAATCTTTGTATTGTTTTGATATATAATCAGTTACCATATATAGTTAACTGGTTATTGCAGTGAAAATACATTCCCTGTAGATCTCATTTTTTAAATTAAACTTGTAATTTTGGGATAACTGTAGATTGACATATAGCATTAGAAATAGTATAAATATCTTTGTGCTCTTTACCCATTTTCCCTCAATGGCACATTTTACAAAATTATAAAACAATGTCACAGCCAGGATATTGGCATGATACATTCAGAATACAACATTATTTTCCTTACCACAAGTATCCTTCTTGTTGCCCTTTTATAGACACACATACTAGATCTGTTCCCCCAAACCCTGATATCCACTAATCTGTTCTTCATTTCTAAAATTTGTTCACTTCAAAAATCTTTATAAGTGGAATCATGTAGTATGTAACCTTTGGAAATGGCTTTTTTTTGCTCAGCATAATTCTCAAACTATGGCATGTATCAATAGTTCATTCTTTTTATTGCTGAGTAGTAGTCCATGATACAGGTGTACCACAGTTTGTTTAACCATTCACCTCTAGAAGAGCATCTGGGTTATTTATTATGAATAAAACTCTAACATTTGTGTACGGTTTTTGTTGTTGTTTTGCTGATTAAGTCTCCAGTTCTCTGGGATAAATGCTCAGAAGTACAGTTGCTGGGTTGTATGGTAGTTGACATGCATATTTTGAAGTTATATCTTTAAGTATTTTTTAGAAATATAAAGAACGTTATATAGCTTATTAAAATCAGCACTTAGTTTTTTGTGTTTTTTTTTTAAGACTCTGTAAGAAAACAAACCAACTAAAGTGGAATCTCTTCAACATATGTTTTTAGCAATTAATAAGTTTTTTTGATCTGGGCTCTGACCTTTGTGTGTGAGACCTTGGTCAAATTATTTAACTCCACTAAAAGTATTGATTTTTGAATGAAGTAATTTATGTAGTCCTGGGCATATAATAAGGATGCAGACAGTTCTGTGATTTGGATCAGAGCTTATCTTAAATATATGAAACATATAAACCTGTAATTGTAAAACTAAAAATGAGTACCCAGTTAAAGTTAGATGGGTGTTATCACTTCCTGTTTTCCCATGTTTTTAATACATTTACTAGTTAAACATTAAACATTTGTGGAGAAAAAGTGCTAAAGAAGTGTCTTATGCCATTGATTCTAAGTTTATTAAATAATGCAAAGAATAATTTATTTAGGCTTAGAGATTGCCAACTAAGATGTCTCTGGAGATGTTATATTTTGTAAGCATTTCCAATCTTTTGATCTTTTATTGTAGGCAAATCATATCTACAGAAGTAATAAATACATAAATATCCTCCTGTATAATAAAAGGCTAATATGCAAATCGACTGAACAGCAGAATAGCCAGTCTCAATGACATGCACTGACCACCAGGGTGCAGATGCTCAATGCAGGAGCTACCCCCTGGTGGTCAGTGCGCTCCCACAGGGGGAGCACCGCTCACGGCTGGTGAGCACAGTGGCAGTGGCAGGAGCCTCTCCCACCTCTGCGGCAGCACTAAGGATGTCTGACTGACGGCTTAGGCCCGTGGGGAGTGGGCCTAAACCAGCAGTTGGACATCCTCTAAGGGCTCCTGGACTGTGAGGGGGCGCAGGCCAGGCTGGGACACACACACACACACACACACACACACACACACACACACTGCACAAATTGCATGCACTGGGCCTCTAGTATAATAAATAATAAATACATAATAAATGTGTTGTGGAGAATTTTTTAAATGGTACTCCAAGCTAACATTGATAAGTTTATTTTAACAACACTAAGTTAAATGAAATAATATTCCCAACCAATAAGAGCTAATTTTGTAACATTCTATAGATTATTTGATTTTTTTATTTATTTATATATATATAATGAGAATCGCCCTGTTTGGAGGTGTGTAACTTTAAAAAGAGATTTTTAGATTAAGTATATACTTAAAAGTATACTATACATAAGATTGCATTTGAATTGGGACTTATTTTGGTAGATACCTTAGGAGACCATGTCAATTTACAACATCCTAACCAGTGTTCTGACTTTGAAATGAGAATTGATGAAATTATACTTGGGTTTAGGTGTCCTAATGATGAAGAAATCTTCTTCTACAGGACCGAGGTGATGAATTCACATACACTGGGAGTGGTGGTAAAAACCTGGCTGGTAATAAAAGAATTGGTTCACCATCGGCTGATCAGACATTAACAAACATGAACAGGTACTCTTTAGAGTTTGTAAAGACTGTTTAGAATATGGGCTTTGTATAAATGTTTGATTATAGGACTATAATTTATAACTTAGACTGTAGTGGAGAATCGTACATTGAAAGTTAAAGATCTAAAATTAAAATCCCATTACCTAATTATATAATTGTTCTCAAATCCTAACTTATTTCTTCAAATTATTATTTTTAAAATGACATATTTTCCAATTTTAATAGCTGTACTTTGCATTTGAAAACATGTTGAATCCTTTGAAAGAAAGAAGCCTATATAACTTAAGTAAAATCGAGGACAAGGTGGCTTATCTACTACCCCACAGGTCAGAGTTGTTTTCTACTGAACACAGATTTATCTTTCTTTTTTTTTAAGCTTCTTAAGTTAATTTTTAGAGAGGGAGAGACAGAAACATCAATGCCTTCTGCATGCCCCCTACCTGGGATCGAGCCCACAGCCCTTTGGTGCATGAGTCAACACCCAACCAACTGAGCCACACTGGCCAGGGCCACAGATTTTTTTTTTTTTAAATATATTTTATTGATTTTTTTACAGAGAGGAAGGGTGAGGGATAGAGATTTAGAAACATCAATGAGAGAGAAACATCGATCAGCTGCCTCCTTCACACTCCCTGCTAGGGATGTGCCCGCAACCCAGGTACATGCCCTTGACCGGAATCGAACCTGGGACCCTTCAGTCGCAGGCCAACACCCCAACACACACATTTAAAGTGACAAAGTTCTTTTTAGAAGAGACACTAATGTGGGACAGGGAGCCATACTTACGCACTTAAGTAACACATCATATAGCTTAATCAGAATTACACTCGGTGTTTTTAGGATTTATAATAAGATTCTTTAAATATTAGGAGAATGTTTATTTAGTGACAAAAGTGATCTTTTTAAACTAAATGCTTGTAAGGTATTACAAAAAAGCCACCTTATGTTGTCCTTGATTTTATAGAAATACTAATGACATTCTAGCTTCCATGGGAACAGAAAATGTATAACTTCAAAATGTTTTCTTTCATAAGTGCATGCTAATATGAGTAATAATAAATTTAGTAACCCAAACCATGATACAGCAACAGCTACATTATAACTTGTCATGCTGATAATTTGTCATCATTTCATAAAGTTTAAATTTTTCATATTATATTAATAAGGGTATTTTGTGGGTTGTTAAGTAAAAGTGAGTATTTTTCACTTTCTTGAGTCTAAATCACTCGGTTTTATATAGTATACCCATAATTTCTGATTACTGTGTGCAGTAAAGAATATACCAGTATGATTTCAAGACTTTGTTGCATACCAGGTTATATAGATTCTATTTTCATGTCTTCCTTCTATATTATTTCTGGCAGTAGGATTATTTTACTGAACCAGCAGAGGAGACAGATCAGATTTGCTGGTGAAACATTCCTGAGGCAGGAATCCAGTCCCTAGCTAGTCTTCTAGCAATATAGCAGCTCTTTAGGGGGAGTGATCTTAAAAGTAGTTAGATTTGATGTGTTTTTGTCAATGAAAATTTATCTCAAATTTGAAAAAGGCTATTCCAGGTTGTCAGATCTGAAAATTATATTTTTCCCTGTAATGATAGATTATTTTGTTTGAATGAGATTTCTTTCATAGCTACCTGCACTTGAAATGTACACAGTAGATTCTTTTAAGCTTTTGAAGAATCTAATAAGTATACCCTCTTTACCATGTTTATAATCTTGTTACCAAATGATTGACAAGTAGTAAAAATGTTTTTAAAGGAAGGTAGTGAAAATGAAATATTAGCTCAAAACACTTTAGGATTGATATATCATAGGAACTCTACTATCCATTCAGTTAATTTATACATTAAGCTCTGAATACGCCTTGTGATTCATTGTAAAGACCTCTTAGGCAAAGGTACCTGTATGTTTTGTGAGCATGAAAACTAGGTAAAAGGCCCTTAGCTCTGACCTACAGTATACTCTTTCCTGACTAGTATATAGTCCAATTCATTTTTGTTTCTCTGCTAAGAGGTAGTTTGATACCTGCTTTTCAGAAGTTTGTTCCTATTTCTTCTAAACTCTTGCTCTTTATGAAACTGAAAGGATAGGGATAGCAAGGTAACCAGGCCATCCTTTGTCAGGTTAGTTAGAGACAACCAATTGAGCTGTGGATAGAGTAATGGAAGAGCCTTGTTTTAGCTAGTTTCATCGTCTTGGACTCTTTTCAATAACTTGAACAGCCTGGCACTTAAGTGAAGCTAGAAGTGAATTAATGCCAGCTAGTGGTGGCAGTCATTATGACTCAAGGAACCTGTGAGCACCAAAGCATTGCACTCATTAACATGAAGATAGTAGTTATCTTTATGTTAGCTCTTTAAGAAGATGAAGTATGTATTGAGATAGATAGTCCATAAAGATGTAATACTATACCTAGAGTCGTTGCCTGTTTTTTCCTCTACCTCCCAGAGGAAATGTATCTCCCTTTAAGATAAAAAAGATAATAAGCTTTAACTCTTTGGCCATATCTATAAAAGTGGTTTTTGTTTGTTTAAGAAACACTTTCTTAAGTTCATTTACTTTAACAATATAACTATGATCAAGATACTGTTTTAGTTTTTTTATTCAAGATATATTTTAGTAGAAAAAAACAAAGAGGACATCTGTAATACTTTCAACAATAAAGATACATTTTTTTAAAAATGCTATTTTAGTAGATTGTCATTTAGTCTTCAGACCTATTTTTTGAGCCTGCATAAAGAGAACTGTACCCTGAACATGTATTTTGTATCACCAGATTGTATGTGTATGTATTTTTTTAATACAGTGGGGCCTTGACTTAGGAGTGTCACAACTAACGAGTTTTTCGAGATACGAGCCGTCTCTCGGCCGATGTTTTGCAAGCTAAAATTCGGGTTACGGGCCAGCTTCAGATACCCCACCTCTAGTTGGCGCAGCGAACGCCACAACATCAGCCAAAAACACGTGTCTCACTTGTTCACTTTTTGATTTGACATACGAGTAATTTGAGTTATGAGCTTTGTCATGGAATGAATTAAACTCGTAAGTCAAGGCCCCACTGTATATAAAAATATATATATATATTTATATATGTATATTTATACATATATATTTTACATACTGATTTCAGAGAGGAATGGGGAAGGAGAGAGATATAGAAACATTAATGATGAGAGAGAACCCACAGCCTGGGCCTGGGCCTCACCTGGGAATTGAACCATGTGTGACCTGGTTTATAAGTTGACTCTCTACCACTGAGCCACGCCAGTCAGGCTATGTGTATGTATTTTTGACCTGATATGTTCTCAGTGGTTTCTTTTCACCTAAGTTAGAAAGTAGGTGCCTTAGAGAAAAAAAAATACTAATTTTACATAGATTCTAGTTTGGTCTTTTTTTGGCAGGACTAAGTTCTCCCAAGAAAGATTAACATTTAGTAACCTTACTGAATAATTATTACCGAGTACGCATACTTAGGAAGCTTTAGCTAAATCAGGTGCTGCTTCCAGCTTAGTGTTCCTGCTTGTTCATTTGTCATCAGTAAAATGCACTGATCTTGAGCAGCCAGACGTCTTTATTATCATGAGTTAGCACAGACATTTGAATGCTTCAGTTTTATTTAAACGTATCTTTTTACTGGAGGTTTTTAAAGGATATTTCGTATTGAACTTGTTCTTAATATTTTCTAAACTTTAAGGAATCTTTGTTGTCTGGAAAGTGGAGCTAGAGAGGTCATTTGTACCTTGCTGACAAATGTATTTTTCTGGGTTTCTTTCTACATTATTTCAGCGATTTACTTCACTCCCATATCAAAAATAACTATTACAACAATCACTTGCTTTAGTTTTCCAACTTTTCCCTTCCCTCAACAAACGTTATTTAAAGAAAATTCCATGTATTTCTAGTTGTTTTCTATTATACGTGGCACAGATGTTATTACTTTCAGAAGAACCCTACAGGCTATCTGAGAACCAATCCCCTGGCTTGGGGATGACATCAGAAAACTGATTTGTCTTCTCTGCTGGTGGGGGAAAGCATAATCCTATTATCTGGAATAATATGGAAAGAATCATAGAATCTTAACCATCAGGTAAGGCATAATTCACCTTTTAATTGAGCTACTGATGTGATTATATACTTGGAGAAAGATTACTTGGTATAAAGACTTTGCTTTATTTTTTAGGGCATTGGCCCTAAACTGTGATGCTCCATTGGATGATAAAGTTGGAGCAGAATCTCGGAATTGGAGAGCTGGTAAGCCAGTCAGAGTGATACGCAGTTTTAAAGGGAGGAAGATCAGCAAATATGCTCCTGAAGAAGGCAACAGATATGATGGCATTTATAAGGTGCTCTATCTGGCATGACCTCTTGTTAGTCATTCTTCCTGGGCTTTTAGGACAGAGTTACCACAGGGAACTACTCTACTGTGGGTGGGCTGGAGGAAACAGTAGACTATCTTAGTTGGTATTTCTACTTTTTCTGGATATATAGCAGATACACAAAGTGACCTTAATTTTGATACTTTTCTTTTAAGACTAATTTCAAGACCATAAGGGCAGAGTTATATTTGGGGTTAAGCTTTTTATAAGTATATTCTCTATGATAAAACCACTTAAATAACTTGGCCATTGTAGATCTTGATTCTTATGTAGCTCTCAGAATGAGTTTAATTGTAATCGATTTTCAAGCAGCACAGTATAATTTCTAAATAGGTTGTATTCTTTGTTTAAACAATAGAGGCATTTACTGTCACCATTTCTATTTACCATTATGCAAAATTCTATTAATGAGCATAATCTTGTTAGTATTTCAAATTTATAGCAATCTATACTTATATAGGAACTATCTTAATAAGAAATAAGGTCAAAATAATAATTTGAATATTTATTTGCTACTACAGCAAAAGAAGTACCTTTTGAAGTTGCATTTAGTTTTGGCTAGTTTAAATCACTAATAGGATGACAATATGAATAAGTTTACACTTTAAATCTCAAACTAGTACTGAAATATTATGATTTAGGTGGTGAAATACTGGCCAGAGAAATCAACAAGCCATGGATTCTTGGTTTGGCGTTATCTTTTAAGAAGAGATGATGATGAACCTGCTCCTTGGACCTCAGAAGGAATAGAACGGTCAAGGAGATTATGCCTACGTTTACAGGTTAGGTTACATTTGTCTAGGCTACTTGTATAGTCATAAAAATGTACACCTCTACTATAGACATACCTTAACACTGGATATAACCCACAGCATTTGATCAGTGTGGATGGTAAGGTGTAAGAATGAGATCATGCAAGTATACAGAAGGAAAAGCAGTAAAAGGTAGCATCCTAGATTCAAACTGCCCTCAGACCAAGAACTGTGCTTGGGAAAAGTTGGGCTGGTCAATGAAAAGTAAAGTATTTCCAATTCAAAATGGAATTGACTTGAAGTATGAGGGAAAGGGATACGTAAACTTTAAGTATAGGAAGTCTTGAGAAGGGATGTGTATCCTAGATGGCACAGGGGTGTGTCTGGTAAGGGAAAGGGGGAGGTGGCTTGTTAGAGTGGTCTGCTTCCTACCCTTCTCACTTTTCCTCACCCCTTTTCTCTCTTCCCCCTCAAAGCTGCTTCCCTGCCCTGTCACCACCTTTAGTGTTATGTCTTTTTTTCCCCTTTGCCCATGTCAGCTGTTAACTCATATAAGACTTCGTTGATTTTGTGTGCATAGTGGATGATATGGCTACATTCCCCCTGCACTGCCTAGACTTTGTCCCTGACACTGACTTCAGAGCATGGTTTGAGTTCATCCGCCATCATTCCCCATTGTTGTGCTTTCCGTAAAGACTACCAGCTTTATCATTTTCCCTGGCTCTGCCCACACTGCATGTGTAGGGGCTGAACTATGGGCAAGTGTCTGACCACCCAGGCAGGTGAGTGTGTGTCTTTTAGTGCAAGTCTATCTGTTTTTGTTTTTAAAATCATAGAATTGATTATTTAAGTGAGACTCATCAGCTGCTAAAATAATTGCCAATATACAGTTGACCCTTGAACAATATAAGGGTTAGGGGCATCAACCCCTGCTCAGTCAAAAAGCCATGTATAACATTTGATTCCACAAAAACTTAAGTAATAATAACCTACTGTTGACCAGAAGCCTTACTGGAATTGACTTGAAGTATGAGGGAATTGACTTGAAGCCTTACCGATAACATAGGCCAGTGATCGGCAAACCGCGGCTTGCGAGCCACATGCAGCTCTTTGGCCCCTTGAGTGTGGCTCTTCGACAAAATACCATGTGCGGGCACGCATGTACAGGGAACATTGTGGAGTGAAAGAAGATGTAGTGTTGAGGATTGAGAAAGGTATGTTGAGGTGGTTTGGACACATGGAGACGATGAATGAATGGAGATAGACGAAATAAGTATACAAGACGAGTGTGGATGGGAGAGTTGGAAGGGGTCGACCTCAGCGAACGTACCTCAGTCAGATAGAGGACGTTTTTAGCAAAGACCAGCTTAGGAGTACCCTAATTAAGTTAGTAACAATGTGCCTACCTATATAGTTTAAGTTTAAAAAATTTGGCTCGCAAAAGAAATTTCAATCGTTGTACTGTTGATATTTGGCTCTGTTGACTTATGAGTTTGCCGACCACTGACATAGACTATTAGCACATATTTTATTTGTTATAGGTATTATCTATAATAATAAAAGCATAATATGCTAATTAGACTGGGCAGCCAAACAGCCGAACGACCATCCAGGTGATCTTCCGGACAAAGCCAGGGCTGCAAGGGCTAAGCCTCTTGTGTGACTTTCGTGCATCGGGCCTCTAGTATACTATATTAAACTAGAAAAAAGAAAATGTTATTAAGAAAAATCTGAAGAGAAAATACATTTACAATACTGTATTTAATGTTACTATAGATTTACATCATCTGTTTATAAGATGAATTATCTGTCAGTACCTACATCAGTATTGTCTTATATCAGTGGTTCTCAACCTCTGTGTCGTGACCCCTTTGGGGGTCGAATGACCCTTTCACAGGGGTCGCCTAAATACATCCTGCACATCAGATATTTACATTACGGCTCATAACAGTAGCAAAATTACAGTTATGAAGTAACAACGAAAACAATTTTATGGTTGGGGGTCACAACATGAGGAACTGTATTAAAGGGTCACAGCATTAGGAAGGTTGAGAACCACTGTCTTACATGATACAAGATAGTATGTGTTACTAACAGTAGAGATGAAACATAAAAAGATAATGTGAAAAAGAAATTTATATCTATTTAGAGATAAAACAATTTGTGTAATAAAATCTCCAAAAATTTTCCAGTATATTTATTGAAAAGAATTTACATATAATTGAGCCCCCACACAAACCAAACTTGGGCTGTTCAAGGGTCCACTCTAATTCTTTTTGTAACTGATATTTCAAAAAATCTTTTGTATTTTTAAAAGACTTTCTCAGATCCATTGTTCATCAAAGAATGTTTTAAATAGTTTAGACATGAAACTGTGAGTGGAAGCATATAAGCCTATCTACTATGATGAGTTAATGTATCATTGATGAGGCTTGAAACATATTGAGCTTTAAACATGAGTGTTATCACAAAGCATGTCCCAAACAAACAAAAAACAGCCAGTAAAATACAAGCATAATAGGTAGAATTTATTTCTTAAAGTTTGATCTTTGGCTGATAAAGAATTCAATGATTTAGTGGTATGAAGTCTTCTAAAGGCTTTTATTCCCTCTTCCCTAATTTTGAGAGAGAAGAAATTTGGCCCTTAATGTTTTGGTGGATTTTTGTTTTGTTTTTTAGATTGGCCCCACAATTTAGTGTAATCCCATCTATGTGAGTACCATCTATTGTGCTCTGCGGTTGATCTTCACATATCTTCATATCAAGATTCCACTTTTCTTTCTTCCTCAAAATTTTCAAGCCACCTAGTCACAGCTCCTATAAACTTATCTCTCCTGTTTTGGATCTGAAACTAAGATCACTGTATTATCAAATGGAATTTCTTAACAATCAAAACTACATGGTTTTACACTGAATTGGGGATTTTAATGTCTTCTGTCCTTTAATTTTGTTTCTTTTAAATGTCTGTTTCCTTTATATAAAGTTGTTCAGTTAGGGAAAGTATAGACTCCTCCTCTCTCCCTTTTTAAATTTCTCACCAGGACCTAGAATTCCCCTTCTCTGTGAAGCTTAAGTCTACATTGTACTTTTTCCCCCCATCAGTATCCAGTAGGTTACCCTTCGGATAAGGAAGGGAAGAAGACTAAAGGACAGTCAAAGAAGGCAGGGGAAACCTCAAAAAGGCCAGCTCCAGATGATGGTAGGTAATGATTACAGAAAATAGATCCTAATACAGTTTCTAATAAAGAGAAACATTAAGAGACTAAATTGAGAAACTTGTAAGAAATTAAAAGCAAAGTGAAGAGGGGTGGTGGCAGAGCAGTGGGGGGTGGGGGGGGTACTTTTATTATATTTTGGTAGTGTCACAACCAAAACAGCAGCAAATACAGTATCCTACACTCCAGGGGAAGTTAGATGCTGCTTTATGCAGGTTATCTTTGTGCTAAACTTTACTGGTGCCAGTTAACTAATGTTTCATAGTTGTGCTTAGAACCACTTATAAGTCTACTGATATATTTCTAAATTAATCTAGATGCTTGTGAAAGTACCTCCAAGGTGTTCAAAGCAGATTCAGCAGAAGCAGTTGAGGCTTTCCAACTAACCCCTGAACAACAGCATCTAATCAGAGAAGATCATCAAAACCAGAAGCTATGGGATGAAGTGCTTGCATATCTTGTGGAAGGACCAGTATGTAAAGATTTTTTAAAAATTATAATTACATGCCTTTAATTTATTTTTCAACTTTATTTTTAGGTATAGTTGACATACAATATTATATTAGTGTCAGGTGTACAACATAGTGATTAGACATTTATATACTTTACGAGAGGTCTGGTGCACAAAATTCGTGCATGGCAGGGGAGGGGGATGTTAGCCCGGCCTGCACCCTTTCCAATCTGGGACCCGTGTGGGATCGGGCCTAAACCGGCAGTCGGATATCCCTCTCGCAATCCAGGACCACTGGCTTCTAACCATTCTGCCTTCCTGTGGTAGGATTTTACTTGCTTGGGTCAGATTATTGCGATGTAGCTTCTAGTGATTACTTTGGACATTTATGTACTGTTATTGATTGATTGCCCTGGGCAGGTTGCATGCCCATTTTCTTCCGATAATCCAGAAACACATTTATTAAGCCGGAAAAATCAGGTGTTGGCCATGGTGACTTTTTTTTTTAATATATTTTATTGATTTTTTTTAAAATATATTTTATTGATTTTTTACAGAGAGGAAGGAAGAGGGATAGAGAGTTAGAAACATCGATAGAGAGAAACATCAACCAGCTGCCTCCTGCACACTCCCTACTGGGGATGTGCCCGCAACCAAGGTACATGCCCTTGGCCAGAATCGAACCCGGGACCCTTCAGTCCGCAGGCTGACGCTCTATCCACTGAGCCAAACCAGCCAGGGCTATTTTATTGATTTTTTTACAGAGAAGAAGGGAGAGGGATAGAGAGTTAGAAACATCGATGAGAGAGATCAATCAGCTGCCTCCTGCACACCCCCCACTGGGGATGTGCTCGCAACCAAGGTACATGCCCTTGACCAGAATCGAACCCGGGACCCCTCAGTCCACAGGCCGACGCTCTATCCACTGAGCCAAACCGGTTAGGGCGCCATGGTGACTTTTAAATAAATGTACATATAATATATCAACACTAATAAAAGAGAAAAATGGTAATTGGCGTACGACGATACCCTTTTCATTGGCTAATCAGGGCTATATGCAAATTAACTGCCAAGATTGGCAGTTAACTGCCAACAAGATGGCGGTTAATTTGCATATGTAGGCACAATGCAGGGAGGCGAAAGGGAAAGCAGGAAGAAGCCCCCTGCCACTGACAGTGATCGGAAACCCAGGGGGGAGCTAAGAGCTGGGGGGCAGGGCAAAGGCGGCCCTGGGGCCGCCTTTGCCCTGCCCCCCAGCCATGATCAGAGAATCAGGAGCCTTTGCCGCCCTGGCCAGTGATAGCAGGAAGTAGGGGTGGAGCCAGCGATGGGAGCTGGGCACGGTCGAAGCTGGCAGTCCCAGGAGCTAGGGGCCCCTTGCCTGGGCCTAAAGCGAAGCCCACGATCGCGGGGCTGCTGCAGCTGTGGGTCCCCGCTGCCCGGGCCGGACGCCTAGGCCAGAGGCGTCAGGCCTGGGCAAGGGGCCAATCCTGCGTTTGGAGGGTGATGGGGGTCAACGCCTGAGGGCTCCCAGTATGTGAGAGGGGGCAGGCTGGGCTGAGGGACACTCCCCCCACCCCCCCCCCCCACACCCAGTGCACGAATTTCGTGCACCGGGCCCCTAGTACATTTATATCCAAACACCTTCCCAAGGTCCTACATGACCTGTCATCTCTACCTACTTCTGCAGTCTCCTCTTGCTGCTCTCTCAGGCCCAACTTGCTTTGTCTACACTGATGTCTATCATTTAACACACCCAGCCCATTCTGGCTACTAGACCTTTACATGCTGAAATTCTCTCCTCTACATCTTTCTGTGGCTCCTTCATATTCTGTCTCTGCAATAGTATTACACTCCCCAGAGATGTCTTTGCTGACTACACTTTCTAAAGTAGTCACCCTTTACTCCGTTGCTTTAATTTGCTTTGTTTCCTCGGTTATTACTATCTGAAATTTCATTTATTTTTTTATTTTGCCCTCCTAAAAGAATATAAAGTTTTGTGAGCATGTAAATGAGTGCCTAGCACATTGTATCAATTCACAATATCTCTAGTACATATTATAGGCACCCTGGAGGTACCAGGGAAATATCAGTCTTTAAAAAAAGGCATTTGTCAGGGAGAGGGTACCTGGTACTAAATTTATAGTTTTTCCACAGCTCCCCGAACTGGTATATTCTTTTAATGTATTCCATAATATTTTGTGGGTAATTCACTTGACGTTCATAATCCATGTTCATAAATAAGTTAGTATTAAGACATAACTTTGAAATTGCATCTGATTTTTTTGAGGCATAATTGACATAAAACATTTTATTAGTTTCATTGTATATAACAATGATTTGGTATTTGTATGTATTGCAAAATAATCACCACAGTAAGTCTAGTTAACAACTGTCTCCATACGTAGTTACAAAAGTTTTTTTCTTGTGATGAGAACTTCTAAGATTTATTTTTTTAGTAACTTTGAACTATGCAATATAGTGTTATTAACTTATAGTCACTATGCTGCATATCACATCACCAGGAGTTATTTATTTTATACCTAGAAGTTTGTACCTTTTGACTCTCTTCACCCATTTGGCTTACCCCCAACCTCACCCCTGGCAGCCACTAATTTGTCCTCTGTATTTATGAGGTTAGGTTTGTTTGTTTAGATTCCACATGTAAGTGAGATCATATGGTATTTGTCTTATACTTTGGGATCTTTGATTTTTTATTTTTACTTGAAATTCTTGTAAATATTACTTTTCTATTACAATAACATAAAATATACTCCCTGTCTACTAAAATTAACTGAATGGAGAATTATCCTTGTGACTGTTCAAAAAACTGCTTATCCTAGTTTAAAAGAAAAAAAAAGTTTGAGTAGAATGGAACAAGTAATGGTTTGAAGAGTATAGAACACCCATTGGATGTTTATAATTTAGTCCCAATTTGAGTAAACATTAGCATGAGGGAAATATGGGATTTGGGGGTTGAGGCAAAACATTACAGAAGATAGTCCCAGGAAAATATGTTGATTCTTTGGGGTCTTAGATATTATAGAGTATTATTACTCACTGCTTTTGTTTTTAAGCTTAAATATTCAAGTTTTGTAGCAAAAGATTGAATAAATAATGCATTTTTATATACTGGAATACCATATAGCTTTTTGAAAAATGTATATAATGATCTTGAGACAAGCTGTGATTTTTTTTCTTTATTTTGTTGTGTTGTTGTTTATTTACATTGCCATTTATCCCCCATATACCTCTTCCACCTCCACCACCCCCAGCCTCCCATCCCTGCAGTCACCACACTGTTCTGTGTCCATGAGCCATAATATTTTTTAACAGTGAAAAATAATATTCTCTGGAACATGAGGTTTGGGTGGGCGGCATTTATATTTTAATGTTATATATTGACTTTGCAACCTTTCCAACCCAATCCTGAGATTTAAAACTAATGTGTATTATCTTACAAAATGGGTTTTTTCCTGTTTCTGTGGCATGTTGCTAATCATTGCAATCACTGCTTGATTTTTTTCTTAACTATAAAACCATTAAATGTAACCAAGACACTTTAAAAAAATCATTTTGAATTTTATTAATATGTTATGAAATGCTAACCTATTTGTTCTTCTCTTTGGGTACCATCTAGAATTTCCTGAAAAAATTGGAACAATCCTTTATGTGTGTCTGCTGCCAGGAGCTAGTTTACCAGCCTGTAACAACAGATTGCCTCCACAATGTCTGTAAAGTAAGTAGAATTCCTTTCCCGTTTTCTATTATTAGGCCAGAAGGCACACTAACCTCCAAAACTACCTTTACCATGTGATGAAGCATTTTTCCATAAAACAAAATAATCATAGAACATTGCCAATTCAGAAGCACTTAATTACATCTTAGTGGTAAGTGCGCATTTTAATTAGATAGTAATAGTAAATCAAATATATGTAGTTGAGGTATTCTATCATGTTTGGCATTGTTAGGAAGGGGTTGAAATGGAGAAGAGAAATAGGTATCATTGCCTTTTTTCCTTACACCTTTTATGTTTTGTATAGTTTAGTGCAAACTGAAATAGTTGCATGTACGTAAGGAGATCTAAAACAGATTCTATCTGGCAGCATACCCAGAGGAGTTGAATATTGTGTTGTGAAAGGGAGATTTGAGCTATAGTAAAAACAAGGTTGGAATCTTGCTCTACTGCTTGATGGTTGTGTGCCCAGACCTAAGTTCCAAACTTGAATTTCTTTTGTAAAATGGAAATAAACCTTCCACATATAAGTTTGTCCCTGACCTTGAGCTGGCTAACTGTATAATAGATTTAGTTCTTTTTAAAATCTTTTTGGAACACACATTACATTATAAGTTAAGTGATTAGTTCTAAGCCGGGGAATCCTGAGGTGTTTTTTCTTTAGTGCTCTATCAGAAAAGAACAGGATTAAAATCCAGCCTAGAAGATGAGGCTAGTGAGAACCATAATCTTTAACACCCTCATTTTACTGGATGAGGAAATTAAAGCATACAAAAGTTGAATCATTTACCTGAACTCACAGTATGTGCTAGAACAGTGATTTTCAATTGGTGTGCTGCAAGAATTTTTAAAAAGTGCAATACCTGACTATTTGGTTGGGGCACTGACCTCTTTTTCCTTAGATTGTCAAATAAAATAAATGACAACAACCAAAATAAAAAAAAAATGCCAACAGCCAACACAACAATAGCCATCCAGTGTGAATGCTCTGTCTCCAACCATAAATAATATAGGTTATATAATAGAGTTTGCATATTATTGGTCACGTGCATAATAAGGTTGCGTCAGATTGGTTAATTCTTGGTACCAGAATTCCTTAGACAAGTATAGGCACCTGATTTTTTAAAAAGTCTCTTTGGAGCAATAAGGATAGGTACTTAACTATTAACTCTTCCCTCTCTTCCCCCTATAAATAAAATTTTAAAAATGTCTTTTTTTTGTTGTTGCCATATTGGCAAAAAGTAGATTTTTTTGGTATGCTGCAGAATTTTAGTAATTAGTTTATGTATGCCGTGAGATGAAAAAGGAAGTTTAAATTGCTGTGCTAGAGGTAGAGCTAAAGCCATGTCTTTAGACTAGTGTTCATAGTATAGATTCAGGCCTTTATTGGTATTCATCTTTATGTTTTTCTTGTTGCTAAACAGTAAGTTTCTAGTTCTTATTTAAAAGCATAAATTGTTGAGTCCTTTTCTACATGCTTTACCAGATGAAATTGGGTGAATTTTTTGGGTTTTTGTTTTGTTGTGTTTTACCTTAGGATTGTTTACAGCGTTCCTTTAAGGCTCAAGTTTTCTCTTGCCCTGCTTGTCGGCATGATCTTGGCCAGAATTACATCATGATTCCCAATGAGATCCTGCAGACTCTACTTGACCTTTTCTTCCCTGGCTACAGCAAAGGACGATGATCTGTCTACTTCCACTGTGTTGCTCCTGGTGATTTTTTTGGACAATAAAGAATCTAAAGTGGTTGGGGGAGGGTAGGGATGGAAGCAATGGTGGACCATATCTCTGATGTTCTGAAGCAGCTAATCCTCTTTTCCTACATAGCCATCATCTTGTGTGTGTAGTAAGAGGCCCATTTCTCAACTGTCTTTTAAATATCAAAAGGTAGTTCCTGTCAGTAACAACTAGTTGTAATGAGTAGAAGTTAAAGCCTCAGCTCTAGTTGATATCCAAGTTATGATTTATTTTGCAACTACCTCAGGACAGAAAAGATTTATGGGAATTTTTAAATCATTGAATAATTAGTTAAATGAAATTTTAGCTACACACTGCCTCCCAGATATTAGTTGTGCCTGGTTCATGTAATTTGATTTTACAGAAAAGGAAATGACACTTGAGATCATTGGAATGAATGCAGCTTCTGTAGTGTGCAAAATACATTTTTAATATCTTCCATTACAATGTGTGTTTTACAAGAACAGGTTCATTTTTTAGCCCATTTTGTGAGCTCCATTGTGCTTTTTTCTGGTGTTTTATGCAAGTTGACTACTAATGACTAATGAGAACAATATGAATGCATCGTTGCTGCATTGTAATGTGTGGGTTTGCACTTAAAAGAAGAAGCATTCTGATGCTCTACTTTAACTGTTTATGAAAAGCGTCTTCTGTACTAGTCAGACTGCTTTCATTGAGTCTCACCAGTGGTTTTACAGCTGTAGAGCATTGAGGACTGGGCTGACTTTTGAGAGGGCTGAAATTGCTTCACATTGTGATCCTAAATTTTATATTCACTGCTCCCTAAAGTATACCTTAATAAATATTTTATGACCAGCAAAATAGCTCATCTTCACTGTTTTACATTTGTCTGGCTTATAGGTATGTGTGTTTAAGAATCAGTCATTTCCAGATTATTTCATTGTACGTTTTTATTGATACAGGTATTTTTTTAAAAGAGATTTTATTTTTTGTAGTAGTTTTAGGTTCACAGAAAAATTGAGAGGAAGGTACAGAAGTTTTTTATATATCCCTTGCTCCCTCCGCAACCTCCCCTATTATCTTTATCGTCCACCAGAGCAGTCATTTGTTACAGTTGATGAACCTATATTGACACGTCATTATTACCCAAAGTCCGCAGTTTACATTAGGGTTCATTCTTGGTATTGTACATTCTATGGGTTTGGACGAATGTATGAGGACATGTATTCAATATCCAAGATTACACAGTCTTTTAAAAATTTAAGTCATTTTTCAGTTACAGTTGACATACAATATCATATTAGTTTCAGGCGTACACCCAGTGATTAGACATTATACAACTTACTAGTGATCACGCTGATAAATCTACTACCGACCTGATACTATACATAGTTATTAGAATATTATTGCATAAACATGCACATGAACATTCAGCCAGATTTCAGATGGTTCTCAGTGATGTTCTTTTTTAGTTGTATTGCTACAGATATTTTTTCACAATTTTTCGCTCTTGAATTTTGGTAACAAGAACTAATACAAAATCTTAAGCACTGCCCAGCCTGTGTGGCTAAGTGGTTGAGCGTCAGCCTATAAACTAGAGATCATGGTTTGATTCCCGGTCAGGGCACATGCCCAGATTGCTGGTTCGATTCCCCCGAGGGCATGTAGAAGGCAGCCGGTCGATGATTCTCATCATTGATATTTCTCTTCCTCTCCCTTCCTCTCTGAAATCAATAAAAATATGTTTTTTTAAAAAACTTTTAATGGAAAAATAGTCTCAGGTAAGGATTAACAAAAACATTTTTTTAAAAACAGACATCAGTGATGAGAAAGAATCATCAATTGGCTGCCTCCTACACACACCCCACTGGGGATCAAGCCCACAAGCAAGGCATGTGCCCTGACTGGGAATCGAACTGTGACTTCCTGGTTCATAGGTCGACCCACAGACACCCCCGCCCCCTGCCCCCTGCTTAGTTTTGTTGCTATTTTTCAATGGGGGAAAGAGGGATGTTTCACCATCATATCCATGTCTTTGAACCAGGAATGGCAATATTTCACACACCTGTCCACAAAGAAAGAAATGCTACCAGTATCTTTCCATTCATTATTTAACTTACTACTCACAACCTGTGAAGTAAATGGTATTATCTCCATTTTACAGATAAGGTAGTGGTTTCAGAGTTAGTTACTCACCCTAAGTCACAGGCAGTCAGCAGCAGACTTAGAATTTAATCTCAATGCTGTGTGTTATTTTCCACTACTTTTTCTGCTTCGCTGTGTTATTTATGTTTTAGTTATATTACCCTTTGAAAACCAGATTTGGGCACTTTCAAAGAGAACTAATGTGCAATCCGACTGAGTTTCATCTAAAAAAAACCTGTATGGTTGTTGTATGGCACATTATTTCTTTCAGAGACTCTTCTCATTTTCATAATTATAACAACCAGGGGCTGCATTCTTTTTTTTTTAAATATATTTATTGATTTTTTACAGAGAGGAAGGGAGAGGGATAGAGAATTAGAAACATTGATGAGAGAGAAACATCAATCAGCTGCCTCCTGCACACCCCCTACTGGGGATGTGCCCACAACCAAGGCACATACCCTTGACCAGAATCGAACCTGGGAGGGACCCTTCAGTCTGCAGGCCGATGCTCTATCCACTGAGCCAAACCGGTTAGGGCAAGGGGCTGCATTCTTAAATGAAACTGATTTCTGGGAAATAATGAAATTGTTTAAGGACTGTATTGAGCCTGCTTAACTGTGCCACTCCTCCAGAGCTGCCTCATGCCCCCTGGCATTAGGCTTCAGATTAACAGCATTTCTGAGTGGCAGACACTGTCCCAGACGAAAGGCTCTTTTTTGACAAAACACAGAAGTAGTGCTAACTCACCACACTCCTCCCTGTACTTCCCCATATGGCTGGCATCACATCTGACACTCACTCCTTCGCTATTTGCAAGTTTATTTAACAGCCTACCCAACTGTCTCCTTCCACGGAAAGTATTTTCCTCATTGTCTTTTGGAATGCATTTGAAGCAGCTTCTTTTAACCAATAAAAGCATTTAGTTCTTCTATTTTGAGGAACTCATATTCCTGTGTAGTTAACGTTGGATAAAAAGTATTAAATGGAAGTGAGTTATTTTTTTTTTTCCATTCCTTATGCCAGTCTTTTAAAAAGAATCTGTTTGCATATAATTCTACCTTGGCTGCTCCCACTGCAGAGAGGAACACTTTTGGATCAAGTTCCCAGTGGCAGCACTGTTGGGGCGGGAAGCCTGCATTTTTTTAGGATGCCTGACATCACTCCTGGTGCCCTGGGGTTCCACCCTGTTTGGGGAGTTTGGCTGTTATTTAAAGTACTTAAACCTCACCAAGGCTTTGTTTTTTTCTGATGATCTTCAGAAGTGCTTTTGTAGAAAATTTAAAATGTCACACTCGAACTATACAAACATATTTACTGATAATGTTAAAGCACAATGCACAATCAGATCAAAAGCACACTAAAATTTCTCTTTCTCTTGCGTCAGTTTTGAAAACCCTAACCTCTTAAGAGAGGTCTAGACACCCAAAGAGTCCTGTCAGCACATTAAAAAAATAGCTTAGAGTTGATTTCTTCTACCATCCATCAATTCTTTTGAATTCAGAAGAATTGCAGGCCATCTCCAACTTACGTCATTGAAGTTAATTTGTAAAATAATGACATCCATGACCTGTGACTTGATGTAGGTTAAAAATGAAATGATCTTGTTTGTACAAATATTCCCTATAGGAAATGATATGGAGGAAATGGCTAGATTCCCAGATTAGCTTATAAAGCCAATTAAGCCATAATCTATCAATCAGCACTCTTGTATGGAAAAGGCACCCAATAACCCTGCCACTTCCATGCACCAGAGACCTCCATCTCCAAATTAACTACATTTCCAAGCAAACTTTGGGGTGGGTGATCTGACAGCCAGAATTGTAACTTTCATATTGGGGACTTATGGCCATCCCCAGGGAGCTGTATGTATGAAAGGTGTGGAGGAGACTAGGGAAAAGCTCCAGGGATGAAGGTTGGGAGGTTAGAGCCTGGCCAGGCTGGGAGGAATAGAAGAGTTGGGGTGGGAGGTGAAACCAAGAACTCGGTGAAGCCAGCACTGGAATTACACATGAACAGAAGGAAGGAAAAGCACGTTAATCACGTGTCAGGAGCCTGCCTACACACATCGCAGTAACGCACAAGTGGGTCCTCCAGCCCCTCGGCCGCTGTCGTCTTGGGAAGTGTCCACCAGCCCAGTCCTCAGGGCTTGCTGCTGTGCGGACTCAATTTTCAACATCCAAGACATTCTAACCCCTGGCATTGGCATTCCCTCCCACTTGGTCCCCTCAGTTCAATCATTCTGCCTGGTTGGTTTCCAAAAAAGGCTCCCTGGCTCTTTTTCTCTCAGGACCCTACCCTCCCGTGCCTTTCCCTCCTGTGCATGGGGGCCTCCCTCGGCCCCTTTACTGACGGGCCAACCCTCTCCCTGGCCTTTGCTCTATTGTCTGGTGCTCCCTGTTCTCTTTCTCATCCTAGGACTTGGACCCCAGATCTGTTTCTCCCTTGCCTGCCCTCCTCTCAAACTTGAGACCTCTTCCTGCCCTCTACCCCTTCCCTTTGCCATCTTAAGCTGACTTTTTAATCATCTCCCTTCCCATTCTTGTGAGCTCTCTCGTCCTGATTTGAGGGAGACTTCTCCTGGGCTTGTTGCTCATGCTCTTGACCCCTTTCTCATCCCATCCTGAACAGCCTTTTCCCACCATCTCTGGCTTTGTCCCCTCCCCCTTTCTGACTTCTTTCATCTGCCATCATTTTTCTTCCACTTTCACATCTTAATTCTTTCTCATTCCCACCATAGGCCCTTATCTCCTCCTCTCCCATTTTTTCCTGTTCATAACCTGCATCTTCTCCCACTTCCATTCCTACTCCCTCCTTTACAAATGCTTCCTCCCTTCCTAACACAAGGACACCCCCCCCCCCCCGACACACACACACACACACCTTTTCCCCTTTTTCCTCAAAGCCTTCCACCTGAGTCAGGGGCCTCTTCTCTGGACCCTAATTTTATTCTCGATGATCTAGGCTCAAACACCCCCTCCCCATTTTGACTCCCAGCAAGATTTGCACACCTTGCCTCAAACCCAGCTTTCATCCCTCATCTTCCTACCCTCCCTATTTCTCAGGGATTCTTAAAACCCTTTACATATGAGATTAAAAATAAGTGTTAAAATGCAGATATTAAGCCAAACCGGTTTGGCTCTGTGGATAGAGCGTTGGCCTGCGGACCGAAGGGTCCTGGTTTCGATTCTGGTCAAGGGCATGTACCTTGGTTGCGGGCACATCCCCAGTAGGGGGCATGCAGGAGGCAGGTGATTGATCTCTCTCATCCTTGTTTCTAACTATCCCTCTCCCTTCTCTGTAAAAAATCAATAAAATATATTTTAAAAAAAGAAACTGGCTCTTTAAAAAAATGCAGATATTAAAATTTTCAAACATGCTTCTCTTTCTAAATAACTCCCCTCCCCCACACCTAGTTATGGCTGGCTTCTTTTTGTTCAGATTTTCTCCTAAAAGGCAACTTTCGAGAATCCTTCCCTGCCCACCCCATATAAAGGGGTCCCAACCCTGACACAGGTACCACAGTAGTTTCTGTGTTACAAAGAGCATTTCACATCGTGAGATCTTAATTTATGTGTTGTCTGTTGACCCATCTGGGATTGATGCTCCGTGAAAGGCCTCATCTTTCTTGTTTACCTGGTAGGTACATAGTGGCTCAGTCAGTGTTTGCTGAATAAGGTCGTGACGCCTGGTGCCAGACACCGTGCTAAGTACTCTGTGTCATGTCGTTTAGTCCTTATAACAAGCCTGATTGAGGTAAGTTCTTTCATTATTGCTATTTTATACCTTAAGAAACAAGTGCAGAAAGGATAAGAGCATTTTGTCTATTGTCTCAAAACAACAAGCCCTACCTGAGAATCTCATCCATATCTGTGTGAAGTCACAGCCCGTGTGCCTTTCACTTCATCTGGCAATGCAGAGGGAAGGGACCGTTAGGAATGGAAAACAAAGGAAGGGAAGATGGTCTGAATGCGAGGTACATCGGATCAGGGTTGGCTCCTGTCCTGGGGCAAGGAGTGCAGGGAGGTGCAGTATAGAACACAAGGACCTAAGTGAGGGTGAGAATAGTAAGAGCTAACATTTACTCACTTTGTGCCAAGCGCTGCTCAAAGCAATATATTGAATACTCACCTGGGAGTTGTAGGTGGTATCATTTCACAGATGAGGAGTCTTAGCTCAGAGATGTTAATTATCTTCTCCAGGATCAGACAGTTAGGATATAGGGGAGCTGGGATATGACCAAAAGCAGTCTGACGACAGAGCAAGTATTCTCATTGCGACCCTGCACTCTCCCCAGCAAGAAAATAACCGGATTTACAGGACTGGTGTGCTCCACGCTGGGCACCAACTCCTGCTTCCTGGATTCCTATTTCCTTTGTGGAATGGCCTCAGCCAGTGTCACACGCCTGCCTCTGCCTGCTCTCCATAAAGAAGGTGGCTGATGGCTTCCGCTCATCCATGTTACTGCACCAGCACCAGGAAACCTGGGGTTGGCAGGGCAGCGATCCTGGGTCCGTGTAGTCACAGACAGACTCCCTGGGGTGGGAGTCCCAGGCTTAGACTGAAGCATCAAGGGCAAAATGGAGAGCAAGCCCGCTGGCTAGAGACCTTAAAAAACACAGTCTCCAATCAGCTTTATTCCCCCCCAAAAGCTGACATTTTGATCTAAAGAAAAAATAAAAGGCTTCCTTGATTCAGTGCTGGCAGGAATGAGGGTAGCAGATCAGAGAGCGAGGCTGCAGCACAGTGGCACCGGCTCACACAGTCTCCTCCAGCCCTAGGAGCCTTAGCCAAAGCCAGCAAAGAGGGATTTCCTCTCAAAATAGTAAGATTTGCATAAAAAATACAAGGGTGGCCCTATCTGGTTTGGCTCAGTGGATAGAGCATCAACCTGTGGACTGAAGGGTCCCAGGTTCAATTCTGGTCAGGGCACATGCCTGGGTTGGGGGCTCGGTCCCCATTGTGGGGCGTGCAGGAGGCAGCCAACCAATGATTCTCATCATTGATGTTTCTCCCTTCCTCTCTGAAGTCGATAAAAAAATATATTAAAAAAATACAAGGATGACTAAGTGCAGCATCTTTCCCACCCTCATCGTACTTTAAAGGCTTAATAGTTCTGGAAATTTCCTTGAAATGTGAACAAAGGAAGCTGAGAGGCAATACCTGGAACTTGTTAGAAATGGAAACTGGCCCTGCCCCAGACGTACTGAATCAGACTTGGTGCCTGGGCCCAGCATTCTGCATCAACAAGCCCCTGCCCCGTGGCCCCCCCACCCCCAACCGTGATCTAGACACACAAAGGTTTGAAAAATCACTGCCCTGGGAAACATCTCTGAGCCTGTCCAATGTCTGAGCCAAGACGTCTGTCTGAGAGCCCTGGGAACCGCTAAAAGCACTAGCATCTCAGCTTCTAAACTACATGCCCCAGAGGGCTTCTTGCGCCCAACAGTGGCACTTACATCCTTTATTTGGATGAAAGGCACCAGTGTCATTGGAAAACATGGCCCCTGTAAGTATCGAGCTTTCACGGGGTTTTGGACGGGGCCCGTGCCTTCTGCCAAGGGTTGCTCTGAGAGTGCCCTGCGGCCTCTCCCAGGGTGTGAAGAGCAGAGGGGGTGACCGAGGCAGAGGAGGAGAGTGTGTCTACCTCAAACCCCTCGTCTTCCAAACTGTTCAAAACGCACATCCTGCACATTGTTAAAGTCCTAGATGCCACTAAGCTGCAGAAACAAGGGTAATACAATGGCAACTGTTATGTATATTTTACCACAATAAAAAAGGGGGGGGGGTCGCATCCTACACTGTCCAGAGACACTGTTTCAGGGCCCAGCGTTTTGTACTTTGCTTGAACAGGATTCACAGAAGGCACTGGGAATACTGGTCTTGGTGACAGCGTCCCTGTATTCATTTAATTCATATTTCTTTGTGTTTGTTGAACACACACTGCAGGTAGCATGGGGAATCCACTGATGTATGAGATATGGTCCATGCTCTCAGAGAACTTGGTCTAATGAGGCAGACAGAAGCCAGGGAAACAGAATAAGTACAAATTATGCTAAAAGTACAGGGAAACAAACTGAGTGCCAAGATAGGAGATAGCAGGGCCCATTTCACGGAGGTGCATGGAAGAACTTTCTGAGAGACGCTGAAAGATAAACAAACAGGAGCCCGCAAAACAAAGGTGGCCAGGAGTGGTCCAGGAGAAGGATATCACACAGGAAAGACCCAGGGGGCTACGTCGGGCTCGTGTCAGGTAAACACGTGAGCGACTTAACAGTGAAGGACAAATAGTCCACCTTGAGCCCTGGCCGGTTTGGCTCAGTGGATAGAGCATTGGTCTGCGAACCAAAGGGTCCTGGGTTCGGTTCCGGTTAAGGGCACATACCTTGGTTGCAGGCTCCTACTCAGCCTGGGCCCTGGTCGGGGCTTGTGCAAGAGGCAACCAATTGATGTGTTTCTCTCACATGTAGTAATGTTTCTCTCTCTCTTTCCATCTCCCATTTTCTCTAAAAATCAATGGAAAAATATCCTCAGGTGAGGATTAACAACAACAAAAAAATAGTTCACCTTGACTCTTAGCCACCTGCATTTGCCTCTGATATATTTTGGGGGCAAGCAATGTCTGAGCCGTTAGGGAAGCAACTTCTTCATTCAACCACTAACACTTCACAGCCTGGCGAAGAAATTAGAAAACGGCTGTTCACCTCCACAATCTGTTTTCCTATGCTTGTCCTTCCTCGGAGGGGCCACCCAGCCCTGGACAGCTGTGTGGAGAGCTTGGTTTTCAGCACAGGAAGGGCAGTCTCCGGGTGGCAGTCACCAGGCAGTGGGGCAGCCTGCTTTCCTCGGTGGGCACTGGAGCTGTTCAGCCTGGCTTCAAGTTCTGGCTCTCCCTCTCCCCAGCTGTGTGACTTTACGCATCTCTCCATACCACTCCCCTCATGTGTAAAAGTGGAATGTTTGAGGTTCCAATGAGATAATATGTTTTAAACACTTAGAATAGTACCTGACTCCTAGAAGTACTCCATAGACAGTAATCACTTAAGTATTTTGTTAGCCCTGGCCAGGTAGCTTGGTTGGTTGGAGTGCTGTCCTAATACACCAAGGTTGTGGGTTCAATCCAAGGTCAGGGCACATATAAGAATCAACCAATGAATGCATAAATAAGTGGAACAACCAGTACATGTTTCTCTCTCCTCTCTAAAAGCAATCAACAGATAAAAACGTATGCTATAAAGGAGCCATGGGTCCCATCACTTCTCTACTGCTTAGTTAGGCTGGAATAAATTGTTTTACAAACTTTTTTTAAAAGTGTGAGAGTAAGTTGGCCACTTGTAGAGCATTCAATAGAGGGCTCAGACCTTTGTCCAGATCACTATCATAACAGCTGCCACATGAGGAACCAAGTAGCCAGGCTAGAGCACATGCTTAATAACTATCAGGGAAGACCATCTGAAGTGTTTGCTATTTCTAGGAGAAACTTATTTGTGGCAGGCATGCTACTTGCCTACCTGAAACCCATTCTTCCCCTTTTCTTCAGTTAACAAACCCCTGGTTTTCTTTGGGGCAGCAACATGCCCAGCTAAAAGTCCTCCCCAAAGCCCTTGCAGCTAGGAGTGGCAATTTGAACAAGTTGTGGCCAGTTAAAAGTCAGCAGAAGTTACTGAGTGAAATCTCTTGGCAAGCATTTCAGAAGAAGCCAAGTAGGATGGCATCTGCCTTTTGTCTCTCATTTTCTCCCCGTTTTCCTATCTGGAATGGCAGTGATGTCTGGATATGCAGCAGCCATGCAGGACTATGAGGAGGAAGACTATACACCAAATAAGGCAGAACAGAAAGACCGAAGGAGCACTAGCCCTTGGCTTATTACCTCTGGACTTACTGTTAAACAAGAAAAAATAAACTACTATTCGATTAAACTTCTGTAGTTGGGTTTCAGTTACACGCAACCTAATACGATTCTAACAAAAAGGGCCAAAGTGCTAACCAAGGCATACACACTGTTTCTTTAGCCAGCCAGAGACAAAGCTGGTGACGGAACAGTGGCTAGTGGGTCAGGTATTCTCCTTACCCTGCAGATACCCCTGACCTGGACATGGACGTTAAGAATGAAAACTGCATCAAGAAGGCATTCTTCAAATTGAAATGCTTTTATTAGAACACTAATAATTGCAGATAAAAAAAAACACGTGAAAAAAGAGAAAACACTCAAATGCTATTATTGATTAGGCAAATTAGTTGGAAGGAACATTTCTGCAGTGTATACAAAATGTAAACATTTGCCCTGGGATTTCCCACAGTTGGCACAGTCCATAAGGACTTATTTGGAACAAAAATATATCAGTATAGCCTCTACAATGTCTGTGAACTTGCTCCATTGAAAGTTAAAGTTCCGAGCACACCCCAAATTTTCTATGCAAAAAACTAAAAATGGCCACCAATCAAGGCAAATTGAACATCAACTGCTCCATGTGGAGGCAGAGGCATGGAAGCAAATCAGTCTTCCGACAGGGAGCTCCCACTCACCACACTAACTGTATTTACATTTACCTTGACAGAGATTACAAAAATATACACAGTATATAAAACCCCTGCTTCAGTCTGGGGTAGGTGATGAAATATTTCTTGCTTATCAAATGCTCCAGAGAGAGGCATCAAATCAGTCACTTGGACTCAGGGGGAGACTAAGAAGAGGCCCTCTTCTGTTCAGAAAATGGAGACTCATAAACTTCCATGGGTGGGCAGGTGCAGACCAGGTGCTGATCGCCATAGATGTCATCGATCCGGGCAATGGTTGGCCAGAATTTGTTCTCTGGTTTCACAAAGGGCTGTAAGAACAAAGGATGAAAAAAATATTCTGCCATATTTTGAGAGGTTTATCTTGTGAGAGGATATTACCATGGTACTCCCATAGCCTAGTATACCACTAGCCCAACAAGTACTCAAAAAGCACAAGAAGCTAGCCCTAGCTGGTTTGGCTCAGTGGATAGAGTGTCGGCCCGCAGATTGAAGGGTCCCATGTTCGATTCCAGTCAAGGGCATGTACTTGGTTGCAGGTTCAATCCCTGGCCCTGGTTGAGGCACATACAGGAGGCAACCAATCGATGTGTCTCTCTACATAGATCTCTCTCTGTCTCTCCCCCTCCCTTCCACTCTCTCTAAAAATCAATAGAAAAATATCCTTGGGTGAGGATTAACAAAACAAACAAAAACAGTATAAGAAACTAAAAGCTTGTTCTCGTCCCATCAAACTATACAGCATCTCCTTCATATAAGAACCATAAAAGAAAAATAGACCTAGCCGGTTTGGCTCAGTGGATAGAGCGTCAGCCTGCAATCTGAAAGATCCCAGGTTCAATTCTGGTCAAGGGCACACGCCCGGGTTGTGGGCTCAACCCTCAGAGGGGAGCTGGCAGGAGGCAGCCGATCAATGATCCTCTCTCATCATTGACGTTTCTAACTCTCCCTCTTCCTTCCTCTCTGAAATCAATAAATATGTATATTTTTTAAAATGTGACATAATACATTTTTTAAAAAAAAGAAAAAGAAAGAATTGCATTTGGAGCCAACTCACTATTGGATGGTGGTAGAAAACATCTACTTGACAAGGTCTCCTATTGGGACTTCCTCCACTGTGTGCCCTGGCAGATTCTCAGACTCTGACTTCAGAGATGTCTACGCTCTGAGGACTTCCCTTGTCAGGGCCCACATTTCACACTGTGTCCCACAGACAGTTACTATGAGACTGTAAGAGTGGGAGCCCCTCCGATAGGCGATGGCCCCTCGCAGGCACGTGGACACTCTCACAGGGGCACAGTCAGCTTCCGAGGAGAACTTACGAGTGGGAAGGCTGCCACCTCTCTGGAATACGGCCGATCCCAGTGCGAGGATGTGACGCAGGTCAGGGAGTGTGGAGACATCTGGGACAGACATGGATGGGAGAGGGATCAGAGCAGAACACCGCCTTCTCCCCCGTCAGGGAGCTTCTAACGGAAGCCCGTGGACAGAGGAGGCTGTTGTTTTGTTTCACTTTGGGGGGAAGGAAATCTTGGTAGGGAATTTTTTATTGTGGAATATTTCAAATATCAGAAAGTTATGGTAATATAATAAGCACATCTACTAACCAACATCAATCCACATTTTGTCATATTTGCTTAATCTTTTAAAATAAAAAACACTGGAGGCAGCTGAAGCTGCCTGGATTTCCCCTCTCCGCCTCATTGTTTGCCCTTCTCCCCAGGGATGACCACTATCTTGAATTTGGTGTTCACCAGTCCTATCATGTTTTTATATTATTATTGCATATATTAATAAACAGCATATAGCATAGTTTTTAAACCATGTATCATCCTATGAGTATTATTCTCCACTTGCTTTTGTAACACAGTATTATGTCCTTTAGACATCTATTGCCATTTTAAAAACAGCCTAAATCCTGAGAGAATCAGCAGTAACCAGAGTAAAAAAAAAAAAAAAAGTACAAATGATCATATTGTCTTCCTTCGTTACCCTGTCAAACTCACACTAAGTAAGGTACCTGCCTTCTCCTGCCACCCATTGGCCCCCGCACTCCACCTTCTGCTGCGCAGTTTTAAAAGTTGCTCAGCATCTCAGATGTGTTGTCCGGCTTGGAGCCATAACAACACAACCACAGCCTTCATGGTGTTCTCAATTCATGCTACCCCGGCTTAATATCTGGACCCAATGAGAAACTTAGAGCTCTCACTAGATATGAAATAAACATATTGTAGAAGAGGCAGGATAATGCCTAACAAATTGTTCTCCAACATAAGCCACAAACATTATAAAACATTCAAGGAACAATCCAGTTGTTCTAAGAGGTAACTGCTTGTCTTTAATGTAAGAACTTACCTTTACCCTGAGTTTGTGAGGTAAATAATCTCACTGGATTGCACCAAACAGAGACACAGAATAAGACTTCCTCAACTAAATGGAGCCCGTAGGCCTCTGCTCCCTCTGTGGCAACCAGTTGGGTGCATGTGGTGTGTAGCTGCCACAACCCCCAAAACAATGACATAAACAACGTTAAGACATAGAAAATATCTACATTACACGTGAGTAACAGCCATGTTCAAGATTTAAACTTCCAAGTAATGAATGCATCATCTCAGAAGAATGGCCTTGATGCTAGGCAAGAATATCATCTTCTGATGAGGGAGCTCGGGGCTTGCTGACACACTGGCCCAACCATTTTATGCTCTATGGGACATTTTGAATGAAGTCAGTGCCTACAGACCTTCAGTGGATTGACCTGGGGGTCGATGCGGCCCTCCTCAATGTCGGCGATTTCCTGCCGAATGCTTATCATGGCATCACAGAACCTATCCAGCTCTGCCTTGTCTTCCGACTCAGTGGGCTCAATCATGAGAGTCCCTGCCACTGGCCAGGACATGGTAGGGGCATGAAATCCTGCAAGGGAGACCGGAGAACATGTGACATTAATTTTGACCTTCCCAATTTGGAAGAGACACCCTCACATCGATGTTTCTCTCTCTCTGTCTCTCCCCCTCCCTTCCACTCTAAAAATCAATGGAAAAATATCCTTGGGTGAGGACTAACAAAAAAAGAAAGGAAGGAAGGAAGAAGGGAGGGAAGGAGGGAGGGAGGGAAGGTTGGAGGGAGGGAGAGAGAGAGGGAAGAGAGGAGGGTGGGAGAATACTATCAAGGCTGGAGATAGTAAAGGACTTGAAAGTTTGGAAGTACTAGATGGTAACTTCAATTACCACCTCCCTCCTGGCCCCTTCTCTCTCTCCCTCCAAATGCTGCTGCAGTCAGAAGTGAGATGCCAGGAGTCTGAGTCAGGTTATTGGAAGAGTCAAGAGGAGATTTTGATGAGGCAGTTGCTAATTGCATTAATGAAACCACTCTCTGGCTTTCCCATTTATTATCAGTATAACTTTGCATAATAAGATCATTCATTTGAGAGAGAATGAGACACACACACACACACACACACACACACACACACACACACATACACGGGACTCCCATTAAGATGCAGTAGTAAACCTACTAAATTATTAAAGTTTTCATTTTGTTTATTAAAAGAAGTCATTCAAAATCATCATTAAAATTAAGATGGGACTCCACATCCATTGAAAGGCAAAGTTCTCTTCAACTTAGCCTTTCTGAGAATTGAAGGGTCTTTGATATTATTAATAATGTCACTAAGAAAATGTATTTTAATAAGGGCTGTGCTGAGCAAACATCCACTAATATACAAAGGGCCTGCGTCTCTTAAAATCCTTCAGAGAAAATTGTGTCACCGCTGTGAAAACATATGCCTATTCCTCGTCTCTAGGAGCAGCGGAAACAGCTGTGTCATGCCTGAAATGGTTGTAAATATGAATATAAAATGCCACTTGTCTCTAACACTTCCACAGGTAACTTGCTCCACGTCTCCCCCCATTGTACCACCGTGCCTCTTCATGGACCTCTCTGTTTACCAAGAGTGGGAAATAAATAAGAATTTACCAGAAACATGGGTAGAGAACAACAATCATTTTCTTTGGGATTTTTAATTTTATTAACTATACAGACATCTTGGCTGCCTGACTTATCTTTCAAAGGGCAGTACCAATGCAGTCATAAGGAGGAGTTTTTTCTCTGTCCTTCAAAGGTTGCCTAGAACCCTGGGCTCCCCACTTAGCCTACGGATCAGTTTCCTGTGGTGACTGCACATTCGGTTTGTGCCTCCAGGAAGCGGTCCACAGCCAGCTCCAGCATCTGTGTGGATGTCAAAAGCCCCAGTCCGTGTCCCCCTACCCCCACCCCTATCCCCCCCACCCACCACCTACCAGGGGTCGCTCCCAGGAGGCCACTCACCATAATCCTGAAGCCTCTTGGCCACATCCACAGCCTCAATATTTGCAGACTTTTTGAAGGGTCTTGTATCCAAAATAAATTCATGAGCCACATAACCTGTTAGGGAAAATTGTTTCATCTCGAGATTAGCATCAGTTTGTTGTTTTACACAAGCAAATGGGCAAATAAATCAGCCTTATAATGCATGTTAAAAAGCATGGGCACTTGATAAGTTTATAGGTGGAAACAAAGACTTCCTTGTTCTTACTGCAAATAAAAATGTTTAACATGCCAGGCCAATGTATCCGATCCTTAGCGCATAACACACCCTTGAGCCAAGAAGCTAATGGGAGATGGGACGTCGGTGCTAAGGCTCCGCTGAAACATTCAACAGATTTCTGGGGATGAGATTACTTCTAACCTAAAATCTAGTTGCAACAGTCATCGCAGGCCTGATCCTATATACAAAATATTTCTAAAGCTAAAGATCCATTGACACCCTTTTCAGGAACTTTTCCCCCAACATCCAGTAACTGTTTCTTCTGTCTGTGTGCAAATATACTAAGCATATATCCATAAGACACAGAATTTTATGTGATTCTTCAAAGGGGCTTTTGAAGTTTCGGTTTCAGACTGAGAATTAGAAATAAGAGTTGTCAAAGCTCACACCACAAGTGGCAAGGAGTTGATAAGGCCAAAATCCCTGAGGGGTCTGTTCACTTTGTTCTAGTATGGAAACGGATTGCCTCGCTTTCCCAGGCTGCTGTCTCCCCAGCATAAGCTGTTGATCACCCATCCATCATCAAAAACCACCAAAGTTAAGTCAGCATTTTCATAAATAGAACAACATTCCCGGGAGCTTCCCAAATTCCATGCCCACACAACAGATGAATTTCCTTCAAGGAAAGCATCTATACATGAGATAATAATGTACTCTTTCTTAACCTGCTTTGCTGATTTTCAGCAAACAATGAATTACTTAACAGGTCCTTGGAGCAGACAAGTCCTCAGCCTAGAGAATAGCTCCAGTCCTTAGCAGCCCCTGAACATAGTCTGTGAACAGTTCTGCTTTTTATGTAGTGAACACATATGGATAAATTGGTTTTGTCTGAAATAAAAGTATGAGATCCTGAGGCTTTGAAAAGACTGTTACTGCCTGCTTACTTTTAACGCCTGCTTTGTAACAATGATGGCAATTACACTTGTGAGGAGTGTGATTCCAAAGCAGGAAGTTGTATTCATAGGTGTGGGGGGCGGAAAGTGCCAGTTGAAATGATCAGGGGGAAAATCATGAGATTCAAGTCCTCATCAACTATTAATTCCAAGAATCCTAAATGCCCTATTACGCTAGTCCATTTGGGGAGCCCGACCCTTGACCTTTCTTCGCTGAGCCTCTGGCAGCCAACCCAGCACTGTGACAATGACTTAAGGATGGAGACTAATGTGCTGAAGCAGCAACTGCCAACCTTTCGGACCTCACGGACCACGGGTTGGCGACCGCTGCTCTGAAGGACACTCAGCGGCCGCAGAGGAGGAGCAGAGGGACACCTGAGGGTGGGGAGGAGTTGCTCTTGCTGGTGGGCAGGGAGCAGAGTCTTCCAGAGGCTCAGTAATCGCTGAAAGGCCCCATCCAGCCCAGCCCTGCCCAGCCCAGCCCAGCCCAGCCGAGCGCGGCTAACACCAAGGCTTCTCCGCAGAGGCCCCCACCACAGCCAAGTGGTTTGGGAAGAGCTCCATTTTCAAAATGAGGTTCAGATGTTATTTTCTAAATCCATCGTCTATGCATTCAGATGGAAACGGTAGTGGAATTTCAGCATCTTTCTCTCTCTGCCCCGCTACTGAGCCCGGCAAAGGGTGAAATTTGAACTTGGTGGCTTTGGGAGGCCAGATCCCAAGATGTTCATCTTTGTTTGCAGCTTTTAAGAAGGAAAGATATACAAACCTTCTGTGGTACAGGGTGAGTCGGGGCAATCTGAAGCAGAAATTGTATAAACTGATCAGCACAAGTTTTCGCTGAGTAGGTGTTTCTGCTGGGCCTGACCATGACTATAACTGAGAGTCTGACTAGACAGCAAGTCAAAGCAGCAAGGAGGGGAGGGGGTGGGATGATGGAAAAGCAAAATAAAAATGGCTTGGCTCCAAGCTTGGAACATGCCCCTTCCCAACTCCCGGAAGTTAATTATCTTCCAAGGCTACAGAACGTGCTCCAGAAAAATAGGACTTTTCAAAACCCCTCTTGAGCTTGGCCAGTGTTGCTCAGTGGTCGACTTCTGAACCAGGAGGTCACGGCTTGATTCTCAGTCAGGGCACATGCCCGGGTTGCGGGTTTGATCCCCAGTGGGGGCCATGCAGGAGGCGGCGGATCCATGATTCTCTCTCATCATGGGGTCTCAGGAGGTGTTTCTCCCAGCCCGGGATCTGAGGGCCCAGCGCCTGAGGCCCATGTCCACCCATAAAGGCCACAGGGAAACCTATTCAGGGGCAGGAATTTCCAAGCAGCATTAGGTTTGTCCAAGGACACAACAGGACAGGCATTTAAGAATTTAAAACATAGCCCTGAGTGGTTTCGCTCAGTGGATAGAGCGTTGGCCTGTGGACTGAAAGGTCCCAGGTTTGATTCCAGTCAAGGGCATGTGCCTGGGTTGCGGGCGCATCCCCAGTGGGGGGTGTGCAGGGGGCGGCTGGTCGATGTTTCTCTCTCATCGATGCTTCTAACTCTCTATCCCTCTCTCTTCCTCTCTGTAAAAAATCAATAAAATATATTTTAAAAAAATCAATAAAATAGCCCTGGCTGGTTTGGCTCAGTGGATAGAGCATCGGCCTGCGGACTGAAAGGTCCAACGTTCGATTCCAGTCGAGGGCATGTACCTCGGTTGCGGGCACATCCACAGTCGGGGGTGTGCAGGAGGCAACTGATAGATGTTTCTCTCTCATCGATGTTTCTGGCTCTCTATCCCTCTTCCTTCCTCTCTGTAAAAAAAATCAATAAAATATATATATTTTTTAAATCAATAAAAAATATATATTTTTTAAAATATATTTTATTGATTTTTTACAGAGAAGAATGGAGAGAGACAGAGAGCTAGAAACATCGATGAGAGAGAAACATCGACCAGCCGCCCCCTGCACACCCCCCACTGGGGATGCGCCCGCAACCCAGGCACATGCCCCCGACCGAAACCGAACCCGGGACCCCTCAGTCCGCAGGCCGACGCTCCATCCACTGAGCCAAACCGGTTTCGGCAATAAAATATATTTTTAAAAAATTTTTAAAGAAGAATTTATAACAATGGGATATGAACAAAATTGTCTACTCCACTGACAGGAACACCATTTAGATTAAAAAGTGACCGTAGCCTCGCACAAGAGTAGACACTTGTGATTTTTTTAAATTTCTCCTTTAAAAAAGTATCATTTTATCTGAGGTAATTCCTTTCTTTCCATATCCTAACAGAATAAATACTGCTGCTGCTCTCCATCCCAATTCTTGCCTGCCACTTCTTTGCTTCACAAAACTATAACCCTCAACCGTTTAGCCGGTATTTTCAAACTCTCAAAGAAATGGTTCATAAAGGGAAGCCTGGAGTTCATTAAAATTGTTGCCTCATAGTCATGGGTAATTCTGAAGTCTTTTTAGAGCTAGTAAATAGGAATAAAATGAATAACGGTCTTCGGATATTGCCATTAGACATTTTGGAATACAATATGTTTAAAAACATTTTCTATTTTGGGCCCTTGGGAGATAAACTGATAATTCTTTTCTAGGCCATAAAATACAAAGCCTCAAATTGTATAATGAATGTGTTTACCAAACCAAACATGAGACAATTTTTGGTTTCATGAACTTTGGGATTGGGTAATAAAGTCTGTATTCACCAGTCCTTTTCTGCTTGGGATGATAAATAGGATTCATTATTTAATTCTGGGGTAAAATGTCAAAACAAACGGAAAATGTTATCTGTCTTTTTATGCTGCAAATCCCTAGGACTGGGACCATCTATGCCCATAGAAAGCACTTAACTGCTAAGCACATGGTGGGCGCCTGAGAAATGCTTGCTCACTCTCCTCTGTCCTGGAGAGCCGCCCATCCCCCACAGTCCAGGCAACAAGCATTCCTTCTGTAAACAACTACTGGTAAACCGGGCATCACAGTACTCTGCGCACTTACTAACAATCACCGAGTTGTACATTTTAAGTGGGCGAGTTGCATGGTACGTGAATTCTATCTCAATGAAGTTGTCAAATAAAGTTAATCATAAGGGGAAATGTCAATATAAAAAAATTAAAAATAGAAAAAAAACAAATATTGATAAATTATAGCACAAATATGGTGTTTTACTCATCAAGTTGGCAAAGATACTTTGGTTTAGGTTTGCATTGCTTTTTCGTGCTCACTAGGCCCTGGTGACATGGTCATTCTCGCCTACTGAGAAAATTCAGTACAAAGTCTCTGGGAGGACAACTAGGCCCTCTGTATCAAGAGCTTCAGTGAGTTGATAGCCTCTGAGATAATAATTTCTCTTCGGTGACTAACCTAAGGAAACAATCAGAGATTTGTTTTTTAATCTAAGAAATTCAAACAACTCAGGGAAAAACCTATAGAATTGCTGAAATTGTGGTATACCCACACAACAGAATTGATGCAGTCACTCTCAAAGAACATGTAATGGCATGGGGAAATAATCACAATATAAAATAAAGTTAAAAAAACAAACAGGACACAAGCCCTAGATGGTTGGGCTCAGTGGATAGAACATCGCCCTGCAGACCGAAAGGTCCTGGGTTTAATTCCGGTCAAAGGCACGTACCTCGGTTGCAGGCTCCTCCCCAGGCCCTGGTCCAGGCCCATGCAGGAGGCAACCAATCAATGTGTTTCTCTCACATTGCTATTTTTTTTTTTAAATATATGTTATTGATTTTTTACAAAGAGGAAGGGAGAGGGATAGAGAGTTAGAAACATCGATGAGAGACAAACATCAATTCAGCTGCCTCCTGTACACTCCTTACTGGGGATGTGCCCACAACCAAGGTACATGCCCTTGACTGGAATCGAACCTGGGACCCTTCAGTCCACAGGCTGAGGCTCCATCCACTGAGCCAAACCGGTTAGGGCTCACATTGATATTTCTTTCTGTCTTCCCCTAACTCTTCTACTCTCTCTAAAAATCAATAGAAAAATATCCTCAGATGAGGATTAAAAGCAAAACAAGAAACAAACAAACAAAAACAGGACACAAATTGTGCTTATAATATGATCTCAACTGTCTAAAACTAAGATGAGAAGGAATACAGCAACATATTAATCGCAATTGTGTCTGCTATATTGAACCATGGATCATTTATGTTTTCTTCCTCATACTTCTTTATTTTCCAAACTTTTCATGTTGGGCACCTATATATTATTATATAACCAGACAAAACAAATACTAAAGCTATTCCTAAAGGCCAATACATAAGCAGGATGCATTTCACAGCGTAAGAACTGTATCTGAATTAATTAGTAGCTCTAGTCGCTTCTTTAATATGTACTTCAGAAGCACTTCATTGTGTTGCTTAGAGACACATTGCCCACAACTTTCTTTCATCCTCTCTGGGGAGCATTTCTACCTGAGCTTCTGGTTACTTAGCTCTTTTCTATTTCTAAACTGTAGAACCACCCCTTGGGTACATTTTTTTAAAAAATATATATTTTATTGATTTTTTACAGAGAGGAAGGGAGAGGAATAGAGAGTTAGAAACATCAAAGAGAGAGAAACATCGATCAGTTGCCTCCTGCACACCCCCTTACTGGGGATGTGCCTGCCACCAAGGGACATGCCCTTGACCGGAATCGAACCTGGGACCCTTCAGTCCTCAAGCCGACGCTCTATATCCACTGAGCCAAACCGGTTAGGGCTTGGGTACATATTTAAAGGCAAGACCAGCCTTTAAATGAAAAATCACAGATGTTGACGTACACTCTCCTGTGCAGGAAACCCAACGCCAGAGAGTGGCCTCCTTCCTGTGGCCCAAAGTCTGGCTGCTGCTTACTGACTGGTCTCTGCTCCAAGTCCCCTCTGTTCCTTCTCCGATTCTGAGCCCACGCACTGTGTGCCTACCTGGCACCATCCCCTCCCATCACCTCCAGAGCGACTTTGTTTCCCCATCTGTTATTCTCTCCATTGAAGCTTCGCTCTCCCCTCTTCACTGCTTTTTCCATGGAAACAAAACAAAACTACATCCTATGCAGCAGCTCCTACCACCCCTTCACCTCCAAACTCCCCCAAACCACGAGAGCTTCCCAAATCTCCTCCCCAACCTCAGCCCGCTTGTCAGCCCGTTCCCACCTGGCATCTGCCTCACCATCTTGCTCTGCTTTCAAAGGTGAATGAAGGCTTCCTAGCTGTTAAAGGCAAAGGTGCCTTTGAGGACACCTATCAGATACAACCAGCACTCTGCGTGCTGCACTCTGCATTTGTTTGTTGATGGCTCGCGCTGTGCCAGACATGACACCAGGCATGGGAGCTCCAGAACTGCAGCAGGCAGGCCCGCCCTGCAGGAGTTTGGAGCTGATGGCAGAGCCAGAGGATAAACTAAGTGGGAGAAATCCTCCCTGCTGACGGAGCCAAGAGGAGGAAGTAGTTCTCTTCATCCAGAAAGGGAGGCTCCAGGGAGGAGGTGAAGCCAGAATAGTGGCAGGAAGGACAAGCAGAGGGTTTCTGGGGAGAGGGGCTGTGAAGACTGGTGGCAGAGGGTGCTCAAAGCCACCCCAGGAATGGAGTCCCTGCTCACAGTAGGGGGGGCTTCTGCACTCCTCTTTTTTTTTTCAATGAATATTTACTTGTTTCTGTTAGTTTAATATATAGGTAATATAATATAGGTATTTTTTTAATTCTCACCCAGGGATATTTTTCCATTGATTTTTACAGAGAGTGGAAGAGAGAGGGAAAGACAGAGAGAAATATTGATGTGAGAGAAACACATCAATTGGTTGCCTTCTGCACAGGCCCTGACCAGAGCCCGGGCCAGGGCAGAATCTGCAAAATAGGTATGTGCCCTTGACAGAAATCGAACCCAGGACCCTTTGGTCCACAGGCCGATGCTCTATCTACTGAGCCACACCGGCTAGGGCCCCTCTTAATGTAGCCATCTACTTGAGGGGTTTTGCTCTGGTCTTTCAAAACTCTTTCTTGGGTCTCCCCACTTCCAAGAGTCTGCTCTCAGAGGTTGTGCCCTCTGCATGTCTACCTGACTCCATCCCCTCCCATCACGTCCGAGGTGACTTTGTTTCTCCGTCTATTATTGCCTCTATTACAACCCTAAGAGGCGTACCTAAAATGTATCTTCACACTCAACTTATCAGTAACTAAGACTCACTGATTCTACTTTTAATAGCATGTTCATGCCATGCCACCATCTTAATGATTTCAACATTCTCTTCATCTTGTCATTCCTCTCCTCAAAACCTTTCTGGCTCAGAGGTCAAGTCCGGGGCCTTCCAAGACTTTCAAGGCCCCGTGCTACCTCTCCAGCTTCATCCTCATCGGATCCTTCTCCTCCTAGCTCGTCCTTCAACCCACCCAACACTCCCACCACCTGGACCACTCCTTTGTCCCTGGCTTCTCCTGGGTCTCTGTGTACTTGGACTCTGTATACTTCCTTCCAGGCTCATCTCAACGGGCTCCTCCCAGAGGCTGTCCCCAAAATGCCATCCTGCCTCTGCCCAATCCGAATTTCTCCCCTCTTTGGGGGCATTCCCATATCGCTTTGTAAGGTAAGGAGCTCGTGGAATTTACGTATATATCTCTCCGTGGTGTGGGCTTCGTGTTGGCCTGAACTAACTTCATTGCAGAGCCTTGCAAATGCGGATACCCCTGATCTGTTAGCTAAATTAAAAGCATTTCCGATAACTGTACACTTTTCTCTGGTGTACACTAAGAAACACAAGTTTCCACCCACTTCAGAAAACCAGATCTACTAGGACAAACTTGGTTTGACCAAGAAAAAACCAAAGTGACTAAAGTTAATACTTGCCTCTTGCACCCCGGAAAAGGACTCTGTAGTGTTTTTCTAATCTCTTGGCCATGTAGTTGGCATTCAATATAGCAACTTCCGTGGCTTGTTTAAGGCCCTTGCCTCCCATCATCTGTAAGAGAGGGAAAAAGAGCCATCAACTACGGAACAAGTAAACCCAATGGGCACAAACCAAAGACACCTCCTGAGAAATCCCCCTACAAAGAAAGTCAGCCCACCATCACTGTAAATTGCACGTGCGTGGACACCCTAACAAGGACATCTGTCAGTCCTCTCGAATCCTGAAACAATTTCTGGTTTTCTCCTTTGAACGGTAATTTTATATTGCTTATTACAGTAACAGCCTACAGGGTAAAATTGACTGCTGACTATTGTGTTATCTAAAAAAGGAAAAGAATTATTTTAGGTTATACTCATTTAGGGGAGTTTTTGTTTGTTTACTGTGAATTTGAGATGCCTTGATGATTGCCAAGAACCCCATGGGATCTTAGCCAAAATCCCCACTGAATCAATTTTGTGTGGTTTGTCTTCCAACTGTCCACAGTCACGGCCATTTATGTTTAACAACTGCTGGGTTCAATTACACCTTTTTCTGGTGGTTCATAAGTCTCTGTGATTATATGGGGTAAAGGGCTTAAAGTCAAGACTTGCACAATTTTTATTGCGTACTTTCTTCCCAGAATACATCACGTATGATGGAGGCTTGATATGTATTAAATACATAACTAATGTAAAGCGCATGAGAAAGCATCAAATAAAACAACAGAGGCACCAAAGTCCAAAGTAAGGAGAAGACGCATTTTGCCAGGCTGGTCACAGGTCCCTGGGAAGAGTTAGAACTTGAGTGGAAATTTAAAAATGGGTAGAATTTGGATAGACCAGAAAGGGGAAGACACTCCCGGTGAGAAGAATGGCAAAAACGAAGGCGTAGAAGGGAAAGCACACGGCTGCAGTCTGGGAGTTCCTGTAGAGCAGTGGTTCTCAACCTGTGGGTCCCTAAGACCATCAGAAAACACATATATAATTACATATTGTTTTTGTGATTCATCACTATGCTTTAATTATGTTCGATTTGTAAGAATGAAATTGGGGGTCACCACCACATGAGGAACTGTATTAAAGGGTCGCGGCATTAGGAAGGTTGAGAACCACTGCTGTAGAGCCTGGTGCATTGAGACTACCTCTTGCAAACCTCAAACTTTTGCGAGGGAGGACTTGGACTTGGTTCAGCGACTAGCTTTCTGACTTGCATATCAGTTACTGAGCAGCTCGATGGCTCAAGCCTGCCCCTACATACGCTGCATTTGATTCTCTCTGGGACCTAGGCATGTGCATTTCTGAAGAATCCCCTAAGAGTTCTATGTAGGCTAGTGAGACCCAGCGGTGATTGCAAAGGGAAGCAAGGAGTAGGTTTGGGGGCCTTCAGGGAGAATGTCCAAGATGGACTGAAACAGGGAGAGAAAAGGTGGTTCTAGAGTCCAGGTGAAGTAAAGACAGGGCCCAAAGTCAAAGGGTCGCTTAACCGCTATTTTATTTACTTCACTGTTACACTGAGGCTCTGCCTGGTGTTCCTGGCACCCAGCCAAATCAGCCCGGGGCATTTATTTTCTAACTGTGGGAAATCATCTCCAACCCAAACAGGTCCATAGCAAATAGCCGAGGTTTACAGGACCTCGGGACCGAAAGGAAGCTGGGAATTAGATTCCGTTTGCAAAGAAGCAGGCCTTTATTATGATGGTCTTTGTTGTCTCCTAATTGCAAAACAACTCGAGGGTCATTGAAAACAGAAGGTTTTCGTCTCTGAGGTACGGTAATAGCATTGTTGTTCCAGCTTCCCAGAAAGTTTTCCTTAAGAATCATAAACGCCACACTGTTCAAGAAGAACAGCCAGCCCCGGAGAGCCATCCGGCATGATCTGCACGGCTGAGTTTGAGGTTTTGTTTCACCAGAGGCCACCCTTCCTTTAAAGGGAGGAGCCAATGGGGGAAGGCGGCTCTGGTCAGCGGCTGAAGGAAGGCTCCTCTCCAACACACAGTCTGGTCAGCCCAGGAGGCGGGCAGGCCAGTTCGAACGAGAGCTGCATGAACTCTGGCGCTAGTGTTTTTCTGGAGAAACACAAAGGAAGGAAGCCTGTTTTCTGACAAAGTCTAATTGCCCCCGAGAGTGCAGTTCCACAGGCCGTAAAGGGCAAAGAGCTCCGGGAAACCACCGCATCAGCAAATGTCTGCTACTTTTCATCTGCTCCTCCAGGCTTCCGAGAAATACAAAGTGAAGTAAGATGTATTCCTAGAATTTATCCCAGGATCTCAACCAAGGGTAAGACTTCGTATGCACACTGTTTTTCACTTGCAAAAAGCGGTCAGACAAGTCCTCCAGGAAACCAGATGACGTGGCCAGAATAACCACATGACTCAGAGAACTTAAACTCTGTCTGGAAAAATAGATCTGGTGTGTTAATTTCTCTGACGTTAAACCCCCTGTGAGAACCCAAAGGAAATAGCATAATGAAGACGAGATGAAATGCATTTTAGCTGATCTCTGTAGGAAGGTTTCTTCCACCCAAAGACATAGGCAATCTTCACTAATCACATTTCAGATTGTGGGGGTTTTTCATTCTCAGGCTAAGAAGGAAGTCTGCGATCTCAGTTCCCCACCCACACATCACATCCCCCGCCCACCTAACACACATTCACAGGCCTCACCTTAATGTAAGCCCATGAAATGGGCAGGATGGAACTGGAGCCCCACGGGGCTGCGCTGACGGTACCCACGGGCCGGGCATCCTCATCAGACGTTAACGAAACGACAGGATGACTGGGTAGGAAAGGGGCAAGATGCTTCTTCCTGTAGTTTTAAGTACAAATTCAGAAGATGTAAAAAGATCCACTACAACCAGTCAGGCTGGGCCCTCTCAGGAAGCTGTTCCCAATAGAGCAGCGGTTCTCAACCTGTGGGTCGCGATCCCTTTGGGGGCCGAACGACCCTTTCACAGGGGTCGCCTAAGACCATCCGAAAACACATATATAATTAGATATTGTTTTGTGATTCATCACTATGCTTTAATTATGTTCAATTTGTAACAATGAAATTGGGAGTCACCACAACATGAAGAACTGTATTAAAGGGTCGCGGCGTTAGGAAGGTTGAGAACCACTGCAATAGAGGAACTCCGAGTGTGGAAGGGACCTGACAGCGCTAAGGCAGACGTTCAGGAAGTGTCCCTGCCTTCCTCCTCCGCTGGAAGCACGGCTCACCAGACACGGGTGTCCCGGGGCTCCCCCAGGCACTGTGGTGGAGGATTTGTCTGAGGCAGGCTCACCGGGATGTGCGGACATCCCAGCCCCATACCCTCTCCCTCCCGGCCCCACACTCTGTCCTGAGGCACCTGCGGGACATAGAAGGATGCTGCTTGGAAGAAGCCCATGGGGCTACACATCAGAGGCCTGCATGTGAACCATTCACCCACCCTCCCCACAGCTGAGGCACTGGGCCTCTTCCACTTACAATAAATAATAACCATCAAAAAGGAAAGCAGAAGGGCTATCTGTTATAATCTCAAAAATAAAGGTTTTAAAAAATTGAAATAATAATAATAATAAAAAGGAAAGCAGAAAAAAGGGGCAGAATCCAAGCCCTGAAGACTGGCCCCCTTGGCACATTTTTGAAAGCCTGAAGCTCAGGACATGGCTACTTAGCCTCATTTTCATAAGATAACTTGATTTCACAGTGTAAAAAGATATATAACATCGACAAGGCACTCCTTTGGTCTTATTTTGACTTCATCCAATTATTTCTAATAATGAGGTTTATTTTTTCCTTACTTATCTCAGATATAGTAAGAATTCAAAGCCACTTTCTGCTAGGAGCTCTTTTGCTGTTATTGTTGTTGGATAATTCGCTTTCAATGCAACCATCAGCTGATTTTAAAGAGAAAGAAGTCTAAGTCTGAAAAGCCCTTCCAGGTGCTAATATTCCAGTTCTGATCCATAATCCTCCAGCAAAGCTCCCTCTTCACTACTCTTAGTAAACGTGCCCTGTCTGTGCATGAATGGGAGCTCAGTGTGGCCAATCAAACGTTATGGTTAATAAAATCTAATTACGGTCTTCTTTGGACATACCCTAGAGGCATCTATTTCACTGCTCCTGTCCCAGGCCCTATGGGCACATTACATAGGCGGGTAACCTCGCCACCTGAAGACCTCAATGGGAATAATAGCAGGTTTGGGGCTGCTCTTTCATTCTCAGTGTCCAAAGCCATGCTGAGCCCAGCAGCCCAGAACTCACACTCCGATGGGCCCCATGCCAGGGCCGCCTCCTCCGTGGGGAATGCAGAAAGTCTTGTGAAGGTTTAGGTGCGAGACATCAGACCCAAAGTCTCCAGGACGACAGATTCCCACCTACCACAATGGGAAAGAGCCGAAAGTCAAAGTCAAGAACTGGAAAGGATGCTCTGGAGAGGCAGCCATGCTGTGTGCTGTGGCCCCTCCCCGCGGAGGAAAGGCAGGCAGAGCTGCTCACAGGCTCACCCTCAGTCCTGGCTGAGGCCTGCCGGGAAGCCTGGCATTCCATAGGCAGCATGCCTTGTGGTTTCTGTGGAAACAGCAGCTGACCATTTAGCCTAATTTAGACTCTGAAATACAGAGTTGAATATATAGTCAATTCCTAATTATCCACCCCCTGAGCGGAGAAAGAAAAATGCTGCAGCACAAGAATGGTTGTACTCCTTGCAACTGACACGGGCACCTCTCACCCCAGCAGTTTAGTTCCCCCTGTACTCCCCGCCCCCCAAAGGCCCCTTTGGGCACCCTGATGGGAGGGGCTGGAGGGCTGCCCAAGAGGATGCTGATGAGCCCAGGGAGAGGAAGGGAGGCGGGCAGTTTTCCTGAGGCCATCCCGATGCCAACGACAACATTCAACAATGACAACATTCAACGGGCGGGCGTCCCTGCCACTTTGGCATTAGGGCTGGTTTTGAACGCGGGCAGAGATAAAGAATGCATTTCTGCTAGTGAAGTAACAGACAATCCCTGGACGACACTTACAAAGGAAATCAGAAGCAAAGAGAAGCAGAAAGAGTCTGAAATAGTAAAACAAATAAGCAATGAGAAATAAGTTAGGAAGTCTCTGAGAGAGATAATGACACTCCTTGCACCCCACACAAGCCTTCTCCTTTCCCCCTCCCCCCACACTGGTCAGGACCTGCCTTCAGGGAAAGAACTACTCAGCTGTTTCACACTAAGGAAGCTGGAAGCTGAAGCCAGTTTAATGCTTGTCCAAGGTCATGGCAGATCAACATCCGTGTATGGCCAGAACTTGGGTCTGAATTCTCTCAGAAAGGCAGTCAGGTGAGCCTCTTATCTCTCCCACCCCCAGAGGGATCACACCCGTGACAAGCTAAAGGCTTTCAACTCATTCCCTCCTTCCTTTCCACCGTTTCACCTCCTCCTCAGTGTCCCCCATCACCTATTTAGGATCTGTAATCTCAGTGACATTCGGGGGCTTTGTTTGAAACTGTCATCCTCAGTTCTGAATACAGTGTCATGTTTAAGACAACCCTCAAAAGGTCAGAGAAAAAAATTTTTTTCACTTAACAGTTTTCTCAGGAATCCCATCTCGTGTTGCCCACCTGAGCGTTCATATTTGCCCCGTCTAGGTAGACCTGGCCTCCGTGTTGGTGAATCAGGTCACACACGTCGCTGATGTTCTCTTCAAACACTCCATTGGTGGATGGGTACGTAATCATGATTGCTGCGAGGTTCTCCTTGTGTTTATCCACCTGTGGGACAGAAAAGGGCAGAAGGAGACAAAGGAGGAAACCTTTCTTTCTTGGTCCAACAAACCCTTGCTTTTTATTTTAAAGGATTAAGAAAGATGAATTCTTGGTCTTTTCATTTCTGAAGTTTTCTTAAAGTATGATGCCAACAATAAAAGATCCACAGCCATGATTCCCTTCATTAGTCATTCCAAAGAAATAACAAGATCCCTTCAGGCTAGGTCTCCATGGTCAACACCAAAAACACTGCTCAAAATTTTTGGACAGATTGGGCTCAAGTCTCTAAAGTGGTTTTCCTTTGAAGTCATCTCAGTAATGATTTCAGATCTTTTTAGTTCCATACATGTATATTTTCACAGTTAATCTCTCTCTGCTCATCTTGCCATATCCACCATTATTCCCTTTCCCTCCCATTCTATGGAAATTAGAATTCCCACAAGGAGTGCTCCTGCTCTGGGGGGGGGGGGGGGGGGGGAATCTCCCTCAGTTTTCCTCCTGACAGAAGGCAAGCATATATAAAAGGAAAGCATGTGAAAAAGTTCCCGTTTTTCTGGCCAGCAAGTCATTGCAGGCTTGTATGAACATGAAAACAAAATTTTAATGTCAGTAACCTATACTGGCCCAAAATAGTTGTTGGTAAAAACTTTGTGGACTGATGGAAGAGGGGAGGTGAATGAGAGAGATGAGCACTGTTGTGTATTTTCAGCTTCGCTTTTGAAATCAGTTACTTGAAGTTCCCAGACTCCATGCCTAATAACCCTGACAAAATCACATTGCTATTCAACTGATTTCCTTCCCTCTTAAGATGCAGCCTCCAGTCCACCAGTGGAAAGCAGATACGGTTGCTAGGCAACCTCTTCCTGGAGGTTGGGAGGTTGGGAGTGGGGGATGGTGTTTTAGAAAGGAGGGTGGTATGCTGCGCGATATTCAGCAGGTAATGGCTGGGATGGCCACAAGCACTTGCAAAATCTGCATTTATGTTTTAATTCCCAACACAAAGATTGAGAAAAACCGGGGCTGCCAGTTTGATTATTAATGGAGGAAAGAGGGGTAGGTTGGGCAGGAGTAGGCAGGTCCTCCAAGGAGTACCCTTACTACCACCATGAATAATTCATTTGGTTTCTTACTCATGCATAAATTAGAGAATAGGATTTCAATTTAAAGAACCTGCTCCCTGTTGGTGAAAGAAGAGGAAGACCAGACTGTGGTCCGCTTAATTCTGGAGCAAAACTGTGACTGTTGCCTTTTATTGTTCTTACAGAAACGGTTAGGTTTTCTGACTTTACGCCATTATTCCCAGACCCATTCAGAGAGGAGGAATTGCAGTCTTTTAATTAGAATGCAAAAGAAGCTAATGCTGATATAAACCATCCAGCCCCTGAATCCCACCACCCCTTCCCAACCCAAACCGCTCCGATCTGTTAAGTGGAAGATGGGTACCATGGCCTTGAGGTGAGCTGTGTCGATATTTCCATATTTATCCACCTCCACAGGCTGAATCTTCATGCCTGCCATGTGGGCACTTGCGGGATTGGTCCCATGAGCTGATTTCGGAATGAGGCAAACCTTAGGAATGAAATGAAAGGAAGGAAGGAGGATAAATAATCACCAGGCTATTCATCATGACAGAAAAGCCCTACAACAAGTACATCAAACCCACAGGCTCACACGGGCCACATAAACAAGGTCTAAGTTCATGTGGCCGCAATAAAACAAAAGCTTCAATTTTCATAGAAACATAGGTGTATTTCGATAGAGACATGCTGAATACAAAGGGCTGAAATAAATGAGTCATCATTAACATAAAATAATAAAACATTTTAATAAAAATTAATATTTTTTCTTGAACATTAACTTACCAGACACTAAATAACTGCACAAATTAATAAGCATAATGCAAATAAACCTATTTTTCTTGTTCTCCGAAAGCAAAATATTTCCTGTTGCACACACCAAACAAGTCAGTACAAGACTAATGACGTGGCAATCGGCTGCTAAAATATTCGCTGCTAGTATTAGTGGAGAGAAATGGTACGCCTGTGCGTAAGGCACATAAGGGAAATGAATGCAACACGATTATAGTTATCAGTCATTAGTGAACGTTGTAGTTTGTTAGTAATAATTATGCATAACAGGATATTATAAAAATTAAGTTATGAAATTTTTATTAAAACATCTCTCATATATCGTTATATTGGCTGGGCTGCAAAAATATTCACTGTGGGCCGCATGCGGCTCGCAGGCCACAAGTTTGACATGCTTGCCCTACAACATGCTTGGAGCAAAAGTTAAATAGGCACCACTTCCTTTATTTAAACTGACCACTAGTGCCTTAAAATCTGCTGCAATTTCATTGTTACCGTATTGCAAAACATTGTCCAAAAGAGAAGTTTCTGTTTGGATGCCCAAATAATGTTCCCTAAGTACTTTGCTGCTTTATCCCAGCACACCAAAAATACACCTGGGCTTATTCTAACCTGATCTCAGTTAGAATACGCACTCTCCACCTCACAAAAACATAAGGTCAGAAGCTCAACTCTAGGACTCAAATGCCCACATCACAGTGTCTGTGCCCTGCTTGGCTCTTCTTCGATCCAAGAGACATGACAAGGGCAGACAGAATTCCAAAGCCTCCCAGTGTCATCCTTTATTGGTTGTTTATTCTGTGCAATGAATTGTCAGTTCCCAAGAGAATCATAAACTAAGCACTAAATCTGGTCAACCTCTGCCCTGTGCTCACACTGACAACACTGCCACGTGTATAAGTTAATGCCTACAGCGGACAGGTGCAGGGGCGGGGGGGGGGGGGGGGGCGGGGACCTGGAATAAGGGAAAGGGGGCCACTTCAGGTTAAAGAGATCAAGAGAAAGTGTATCAAGACCTACAGCTTAAAGATCTATTGAATTCTAATGGAAAGTGGGTGATGGGTGCAATGCTAGAACTCCCAGATTTAAATCACTTTCATTTCCTCCCCCAAAATCACATGAACACAGGCAAAAACACATGCTCAAGTAGATCAGACGACGCCCCAGTACAGGAAAATGCATTACAGACTTTTCCTAAAACAACAAAAAGAAGCAACAAGCACCCTGAAAATAATCCTTTTTTTAAAAAGAATTATTTTTACTGATTTCAGAGAGGAAGGGAGAGGGAGAGATAGGAACATCAATGATGGGAGAGAATCATTGATCAGCTGCCTCCTGCATGCCCTCATTGGGGACCCAGCCAGCAACTCAGGAATGTGCCCTGCCCGGGAATGAACCGTGACCTGGTTCATAGGTCGATGCTCAACCACTGAGTCATGCCAGCCAGGCTCCTTTTTTTTTCTTTTTAATACCAGAACCAATATTGCAATCCCTTGAAGAGAAATGGATGCACATTATAAAATGGGCTTACAAAAGGAAAGCTTAGCTTACAGCTGTTTCCTCAAAAACAGCAAAGTCATCTACTTAATAAAAATACACGTGCACAAAGAGAACTGTAACCAGAGGCACACATGAAAGTACTTTGTCACTCTTCTGCTGACAGCAAGTTTGTGCCTCTTTTGAATGGCTCCTCATCTCATGCTGGTTATGCTCTGTTATCCTCAAATCCGTTTTCTTGTTTAAATGCCTCCCGTTTGTATTGAATGTGCTTTAATTTCTCAGGACCAAAGCGAGAGTCACTTGTCCTTTCTCACAAGGTATTTTTATTCCACCAAAGGATCTTGGTATAAAAGGATCCCTAGGGGCAGAACATTGATCAAGGAAGGGAAAGGCAAATGTTTTAAAAATGAATATAAACTATTTGTTAAAGGCCTAAGTGGAGAATTCATATCAGGGAAGTTCTGCTGAAACAAAAACATTCAAGCTAAGCCCTAGCCAGTTTGGCTCGGTGGATAGGATGCCGGCCTGTGGCCTGAAGGGTCATGGCTTTGATTCCAATCAAAGGCACAGACCTTGGTTGCAGGCTTGATCCCAGGCCCGGGTTGGGGTGCGTGTGAGAGGACACCAATCGATGTGTCTCTATCACACAGATGTCTCTTTCTCTGTCTCTCCCTCTCCCTTCCACGCTCTTTAAAAATCAATGGAAAAATATCCTCGGGTGAGGATTAACAAAGAGAAAAAGGAAACATTCAAGCTAAAAATGTCAACCACCCCATGGTACACTGAATAAGGGGCCTCCAACGATGCCCACATCCTATCCCCAAAATGGCAAAGGGACTCGGCTGATGTGATTAAGTTAAGGGTCTTGAGATGAGAGATTAAGGACCTAAAGATAGGATGAGGATGAAGCTACATGGAGATGGTGAAAGAACATAATGATGGGGAGCTTTAGGGGCTACCTCAGTGCAAGGAGGAAAAACAGAAGAGGGAACACTTGATGTCAGTCATCGGTCAGTCACTGGACAACTGGAACCTTAACATTCCTCTTGAAATCTGAATTATAGGTTGGGCTCCAAATGTATTCGCAAGTGTTCTCATCAGAAGGAGGCAGAGGGAGACCTGATTACAAAGGAAGTAGGAGATGTGATGACTGAACAGAACAGAAAGGCTGGCGTGATGGTAGGAAGGGGCCATGAGCCAAGGAATGAAGGAGGCCTCCAGAAATGGGGAAAGAAAGGCAAAGAAACATTCTGAATCCTTCAGAAGGAACCAGCCCTGCCAAAACCTTGACTTTAGCCAAGTGAAACCAATTTCAGACTCTTGGCCTCCACATACTATAAGAAAATAAATGTGTATTATTTTAACCCACTAATTTTATAGTAATTTGTTACAGCAGCCACTGAAAATTAATACACATTCTGATATAAAGAGTGGGGGGGGGGGGGACTCTGAGTGGTTTTGTCAATGATTCTTTTACAAGTTGCTGTTGGACATTTCTGGTTTTCTATATGGATCTAGGAAACTTTATTTTTTAATGTTAATTTTTCCACACTTTATTTATTTACATATTTATTTTTTAGGTAAGTTTTTCACACTTTAGAATTGTGGTGTTACGAGGGACATAGCAACAACAGGACCGAGATTTGATGTTTTACTTTATCCAAAACGAATCCATTAATATCCATTTAGAGATGCTGTGTTTTCCTCAGCCCCCAATATGTCGGGTGTAGAACCCACATAGCTGATCTTTGAAGGATTCAGGGTAATGCTCCTTTGCAAGAGAAGTCAGTTTCTCACTCATGGTAAAAACTGAACAACCAAAGGCCATTACTTTGCCTCAGGCAATCAGGAAGAGAAAAATACATAAAAGTTTTTGGAAGGTGTTTCTTTGTTGTTGGTTCTTGTTGTTGGTTTGGGTCAATGTTTTCCCTTTGTATAGGAAACACAGTCTTTGACTAGCAAACCTGACTAGCAAATTGAGTTATTTCAAAGTGTTTAGGAGAGTGCCTGGCACATGGTGATTGCGATGTAAGAATCTGATAAATAGCCCCGACTGGTTTGGCTCAGTGGATAGAATGTCGGCCTGCAGACTGAAGGGTCCCAGGTTCAATTCCGGTCAAAGGCATGTACCTTGGTTGTGGGCACATCCCTAGTAGGGAGTGTGCAGGAAGCAGCTGAATTAATGTTTCTCTCTCATTGATGTTTCTAACTCTCTATTCCTCTCCTTCTCCCTTCCTCTCTGTAAAAAATCAATAAAATATGTTTAAAAAAATAAAGAATCTAATAAATAAATATGCATTCTCCCAAATTAAACTGGAGAATCAAGAAGTTGGCTGTTGCCTTTTAAGAATGCCTGAAATTTAACTTAAGAGCAAAGTGAAACTAACTTCCCAAACCAGCTTGACACAAGAGAGCCATCAGGACCCTGGGTGGTTCCATAGTACGTGACTTCCCCACACTTCCTATCTGAATGGATTCCATCAGAGTCTATTGTGCAGGAGCAGCTGTCTCAGACTTCTCTAATGTAAACAAGCCATTTTCCCCTTCTCTAACTAAGAAAGTCAGCTTTAGTTAAAATCTTTCATCTAAAAAGGATGCCAACATTTCCAAACTCATGAGTTCTGTATTTCTACAAACTCAGTGACTGGGTGGCCTCCCCTGCCTCTTCCTCCCCTTCCTACAATGAGGCGCCAGCTCCTCTCCACCCTTCAGGAAGGAAGATCCCCTCGTGACATCTCAAAGACAGCAATGCGGACCATGGCACCAGAAGAAACATCACACACGAGGGGACAGAGAGAGAAGGGAGGACTAGAAAACACAAGGTGGGGGTGGGAGGAGCCGAAAAGAGTCTCTGGGTAAAGGACTCCTCTCAGGCCCAATCCAAAGGTCTCTCATCCTTTCTCCTTGACCTTTCCAGTTGGTCCCCCAACTCCTGAACATTCACATCTACTTCTGGGTGTCAAACTGGAGGACTGGGAAACAATGAGGGTGGGAAGCATCACAGAGGGTGGAACCTGAATTTTAGCTGGCCCTTGGCCATTAGCTCTTCGCTAGCCTTCCATGAACGAGAGGGAGGGGACAACATGGAGGTGGCCATACAGATCCCTTCCCAAGATCCCCAGACACCTCCTGATTAAAGAGCATAATGATGAGGCGCTCCAGGGGCTACCTCAGTGCATAGAGGCCAAGGAGGAAAAATAGAAGAGGGAACTCTTAATATCAGTCATCTGTTACCCTTTCACTGGGCAACTGGAGCCTCAACATTCCTTTCTGAATTGATGACAGTGCTGAGGCTCTGTGGTCCAAAAACAGTGCTGTAGCTCTAAACTAACCCTTCCTTAGAAAGCTAAAGAACTCAAAACCACGAGAAAACTCAAGTGGAAAAAAAAAAACAAGTTGGAATGCCTGGGGCTGTGTCTCTGGACTGGCACACCAAGTGCCTTGCATGTAGCCAGTAGTCAATAATTTATTCAATTAGTGAATGTCCTGGTTTTCAAAGGTCTTTGAAAATCAATTCTATTCCCCAGCCAGGTCAAAGGCCTGGGAAAACACACGTGGAATCCGAATGAATTAGTAAGGGAATGAGAGAGAAAATGTTCTCTCCCCTCTTGCCTTTTTTTGAAAGGGAAGTGAAACAGTTTTTAGATTCTCTCATTGCAAAATCTAGGCAACTAGCCATAAGCAATCCCAGTTTTAATAAAACCAGAAATGGACTAAGATTGGGCCACCACCTATCATATCCCACTTACTTAGCCAGCCAGTACCACCCGAGCACCCTTTTCTCTAACTCTCCTAGATGAGCAGACACTTTTGTCCTGCTCTTGACTCCTATCCACTGCTCCTTCTAAGAACTCCACCTATGAACTTTGTGGAAGTTCTAGCTAAGCCCTGGTCATCACCAAAATGAAGACCACTCCTTCAGACACAATTTTTTTTAATATATTTTATTGATTTTTTTACAGAGAGGAAGGGAGAGGGATAGAGAGTTAGAAACATCGATGAGAGAGAAACATCGATCAGCTGCCTCCTGCACACACCCTACTGGGGATGTGCCTGCAGCCAAGTACATGCCCTTGACCGGAATCGAACCTGGGACCCTTGCATCCACAGGCCGACGCTCTATCCACTGAGCCAAACCGGGCAGGGCCTTCAGCCACAATTGAAGTCTGTGTCAGATCAACTGCTAAAGCCACTGCGGGTAGGTCCTGTCGAGCCTATTTGTGCCTGCTGGTCCCCACAGGAACAGTTTGGACCCTGGAGACTAGACTCTCATACCCAAAGCTAACACTAAAGCAGAACCATGAACTCTGTTCCACATCTTCCTTCGTTGCTTAGAGCTGACATCATTTAATTGAGCATTTCTTGACTCGATATTTTTTGAGCACACATATGACTAGAACTGTGGTTGGGCACAGTAGGAGTTACAGAAGAATTATAGCTCAGCCTCTGTCCTTTTCCAGGCCTGGGGCCAGGGCTGAGCCAAGGACAGGAGGTTTGGAATGGCAACATTCCTGCCCCTTACTCCCTCAGGAAATCAGTTTCACAGCCAACTGGCGGACTTTTACAGACGGGGTTTGAGCAAAAGCCTTTTATCTCTGAATGTTTTCCCTCAAAATGGTCCAGTGAAGTGTCTTGGAGGCAACAATCATAATGGCCAGTCCACAGAAATTTGTTTCTTGATTATATGTTCTCGCAGCTGCTTCTAAGAAAGCTTGAGGGGAGTGTCCCACAGAGTGAAAGGGACCCTGGGAGCTAGACCCGATGCCACCCGGTGGGGGGCAAGCACCACTTGCCCATACTCACCGTTCTGTGTCGCTCTCCTTTCTCTTCTAAGTAAGCTCGGATAGTGGCCAGCCCAGCATATTCCCCCTGGGCTCCACTGCAAAGGCAAGAAGAGAAGGATTAGGATTTGGGCCTTTTTGCTTTCATTGATCCATTCAATATTCGTTGGGGCCGGGCCGTGTGCTCGCCAACAAGTGACACAAAGTCACCCCCGGACACCATGAAAAGCTCACGGCAGATCTCTGCATGAGCTCACAGGACTTGAACAGCCAGGTCTGCGTCCTAAAGCTCACCCACTCCCACTCAGAGATGGGCCTTTCCACCCTCACTCAGAACCATGAGCCTAAAAAATATTTTTTATTATGGAAAATTTCAAAATTTTATAAAAATAAAGAATATAAGGAACTGCCATGTGCCTATCACCCAGCTTTAACAGTTATTGGATTACTAGAGGCCCAGTGCACGAAATTTGTGCGGGGGGGGGGGGGGGGGGGGGCTGGGGGGAGGGGGTGTCCCTCAGGCCAGCCTGCACCCTCTCGCAGTCCGGGAGCCCTCAGGAGATGTCCAACTGATGGCTTAGGCCCACTCCCCGCTCCTGAGTTGAGCGTCTGCCCCCTGGTGGTCAGTGCGCGTCATAGCTACTGGTTGTTCCTCCGTTTGGACAATTTGCATATTATGCTTTTATTATTATAGATGGTTGATCTTGTTTCCAACTATATCCCTCACTAACCCTCCTCACTCTGAACTAGATTATTTTGAAACAAAACTCAATCATGTCACTCATCAATTCAAACTTCAATATGTATCTTTCAAAGACAAGAATTATTTTTTTTAAATGTAACTACAACTATCACGCCTAAAACTACAATGATTTCTTATATCACCAAATACTTATTCAATGACCAAATTGCCCCAAGAAACTATGCACTTTGAAAGTGGCACCATTTCTGTCTGTCTCAGGGTCGGCTTTCCCAGGCCCCACATGCACACAGCTGCTAGCGGCCGGCCATACCCAACAAAACAGTCCTGAAAGGCACCACTTTTAGAGCGCACTTAATGACTAACACCCCAGTGAGCGATGCTGAGTCAATCTTAAACTGTTACTTAATGTTTTCAGTACACTCTGCAGGAAGGAAAGGGAAGTGACTAATAGGTCTTTTTAATCCCATTCAAAATACATATTTCCTTCATCTTGCAAAATTACACCATCATTTGACTCGGTGGAAGACCCAGTGGTTTGGCATTCATCCCTCTAGTCACCCAGTAATTTTGAGATCATACTCTAAAAGCACAAGGCTTAAGAATAAATTAGATAAGCTTTCTTTTATTTCTTAGCTAAAAGCTAAATAAGCATTGGAATTTTTTAAAGTTTATTTTTCAATTACAGTTTACATTCAATATTATTTTGAATTAGTTTCAAGTGTACAGCATAGTGGTTAAACAAGAAAAAAATTATATGTATATATTTTTAAAGATATTTTTATTAATTTCAGAGAGGAAGGGAGAAGGACAGAGATAGATAGAAACATCAATGATGAGAGAGAATCATCTATTGGCTGCCTCCTGCACGCCCCCCACAGGGGATCGAGCCTGAAACCTGGGCATGTGCCCTGACTGGGAATTGAACCGTGAACTCCTGGTTCATAGGTCAAAGCTCAACCACTGAGCTAGGTCGGCCAGGCAAAAATTATATATATATTTTTTAAAAACTCTGGCAGCTGGCGTGGCTCAGTAAAAACATATTTATATATAAAAAAAGAGAAAGTCAACATGCTAAAGATTTTATCAGAAATGCTGTTTCGATATTTCCATATTTTTGCCTGAGATGCTCTTAAAATCAGCTATGTTTCTACTCAAAAATGTGGAAGATAAATTCTAAATGCCACACATGGCTTACTACTAGTCCACTATTAAAGAAAGGGGGTTATAGTGCCACCTGTTGGTGAGAAAGTATTATGAAAAGTAAGTGCTTATTTTCATAACCCAGATTAAGAGATCATCAGAAAACCATTCGGTGTGGAGGGGCAGCTAGGATAGTGAATTTCTTCTCTTTCTTCTTTTAAAAAAAAAAAAATATATATATATATATATTTGTATTGCTTTCAGAAAGGAAGAGAGAGGGAGAGAGAGAAATAGAAAAAACATCAATGAAGAGAATCACTGATCGGCTGCCTCCTGCACGCCCTCTGCTGGGATCGAGCCAGCAACCCAGGCATGTGCCCTGACTGGGAATTGAGCCCTGACTCCTAGTTCATAGGCAGATGCCCAACCACTGAACCATGCCAGCCGGGCAGGATAGCGAATTTCTGACATCTCTTTAAAATGAAGCAGTTAGTGGCCTGGACCTGCAGAGCCAGCCACAGAAAGGAGGACTCTCGTGGATGGGGAGCCTCAGACCCACAGAAGTGCCCAGTGAGCACAAGATTAAACTGTTTTAGAAAAACAAGTCCCGCGAGTCCTGGCATTTACTCAGGCTGCTAAAGGAATGGTTATGGCTACGTGTGATACTGATTAACATAGAATGAGTGAAAACTAACTGACAACCTCTCCCAAAACCCAGACTCATTCTACAAAGAATCCAGAGAAATCCAGTAGACTAGAAAAAGCTAGAACACATATAACAAGCACAATGACTCCCAAGGTGATAATAAACTGGAGTTGATAGGATTCAACAGTTTTGTGATTATGTAAACCTAGACCAGTGATGGCGAACCTATGACACGCTTGTCAGAGGTGACACGCGAACTCATTTTTTTGGTTGATTTTTCTTTGTTAAATGGCATTTAAATATATAAAATAAATATCAAAAGTATAAGTCTTTGTTTTACTATGGTTGCAAATATCAAAAAATTTCTATATGTGACACGGCACCAGAGTTAAGTTAGGGTTTTTCAAAATGCCGATATGCCGAGCTCAAAAGGTTCGCCATCACTGACCTAGATCCTATTAGTAACAGTGTATCATCATAAGTGTGGAAATTCGGAGCAGCTACTCAATGTAAATTTAGAAAGAGAGAGAAAAAGAAAAGAGGGTGAGGGTAGCGGTGGAATTTGAAGATCCCATGATAGGGCTAGGGTCAGAGTTCAGCTCTTTTGCCAAGATTAAAACAAGAGTTTAAGGACACAGTAAATTTCAAAGATATTTATCATTTGAACCTGGGCAAAAAGGTTGAGATTAAGAAATACTGCAATTTAGTTCCAAGGAGTACATTTTTAGATGTTTGGGAAAAATGTTTATTGGACCATCACACAAGCTCAACCCCAAGGGATACTTGTAACCTTCTGCTAGATTTTAGAAATAAGATTGCAGATGATATGTCTATCTGAGAGGGAACGTAGCCTGCTCTTCTGGATGATTTTGCAGAATATGCATGGCCAGGAGTCACAGGCGGAAAGCATAGCACTTCTTAAGCATAAAACTTCAGATGGATTAAGATGATAAATGAATTGCAGCCTGGCTGGTGTGGCTCAGTGGTTGAACATCAACCTATGAACCAGGAGGTCACGGTTCAATTCTCAGTCAGGGCACATGCCCAGGTTGCGGGCTCGATCCCCAGTAGGGGTTGTGCAGGAGGCAGCCGATAGATGATTCTCTCTCGTCATTAATGTTTCTATCTCTTTCTCTCTCCCCTTTCCTCTCTCTGAAAACAATAAAAACCTACATTTTAAAAAATTAATTGCAGCCTATAAAGAAGGCATTTTGGTTAGTAACTGTGTACATTTGTCACTGATGTACACACAGCAGAAGACATCGTTGGCCGGCCATGAAGGAATCTCTTTATGCTGTCTAAGGAATACAGTTGCTGAGTTTATAGACACTATAAGAAATTTCTCAGAAGTTAGCTACATTGGAATATTTGGAGATTATTATAGCTGCTGTTGTTAATTAAAAAAGTAACAGAAGCCATTTTGCCAGATTGCAAAATATGCTATAATCCATGATTTAGAGTGAGTCCCTGCAGTCACCAAAACAACTGCTGAACTTCATTTTAACTGTGCTGAGAAAACAGCATTTGAGGTCTCAAATAGGGTGTTGTATTCACATACGTCAGAGAATGTTAAAAATGTGTCCTAGAGAAAATTATCATGTTATGGATCCTTAACGTTTTTAAATTTGGGGGCCAGTAATTTTAAATGTGTACATTTTAAAAAAGTATAAACTATCTAGATTTGCCAGATCTATTCTTGTTTTACTTTTCCCTAGTAGTCTACTGAAAATCATTTTATAGTTTTTAACACACCATAGTGCGCACACTGATGGCCACATTTCAGAGAAGTGTGTGTGTGTTTTTCAGCTGTTTACAGGTCAGGGTGACAGACAATTTACCAGTACAGACACCTTGGAAGCAACAGTATTTTAACCAAACTGTTGCATACATTAAGAACCCCAAATGCTACCTGGGTCTCTACTTCTATAAGCTTAAAATAAAACCCTTTCAACATGTCATTCTGGAATGTGTTTACCTATTAGTATCTAACTTGATAGAAGCTAAGTTCTATATTTAACCTTTGAATTCTGGTCAAGAAACATCTGGAGCCCTGATTGGTTTGGCTCAGTGGATAGAGTATCAACCTGCGGACTGAAGGGTCCCGGGTCCAATTCCAGTCAAGGGCATGTACCTTGGTTGTGGGCACATCCCCAGTAGGGAGTGTGCAGGAAGCAGGTGATTGATGTTTCTCTCTCATCAATGTTTCTAACTCTCTATCCCTCTCCCTTCCTCTCTGTAAAAAAATCAATAAAATATATTCAAAAAAAGAAAAAAGAAACATCTGGATAATTCCAGCAGCTCTAACCTTTCAGATACCTGGATACTACCTCAAAGCGGTGGTTCTCAAACTGGAGATTCCCAAACAATAGCATCAGCATCACCTGGAAACTTGTTAGAAATGCAAATTCCTGGCTCCTGCCCAGCCCAGTCACACTAAATCAGAAATTCTGGGGATGCAGACAAGTGTGAGAACCACTGCTTCAGAGCCTTACAAACATCAAAATTATACTTCTGAGAGTTAAGGAAATTAGGGGAGGCCAGACCCTTCTGCCCATTGCTTTATATTTCCCAAAAAAAGGCTCTTCATCCCTCATCCTTTCTCTTCTTCCTGGCATTGAGCATGCTATTTTTTGTGTGTTTCTTGGGAAAATCAGTCCCTACTCAGAGGTCCCCCATATCCGTTCTCCCGGAGCTCTGCAAGGGAGGATTCTGAAGCTGCACTAGACTCAGTCGGAAAGCATATCAGAGATGATCAATGATAACCGTGAGCCCAGGAAAGGAGACGGATGTGGCAATTACCAGGTGTTTGACGCTCTGCTATAAACTATGCATATGACTGGTGGTGCTCTCAAAGGCCAGCTTCAAATCTCACTCCTCTATGGCGTTCCTCCAGGTCCATACAATCTCCAACCCACTGGCGCATGAGAATCACCTGGGGAGCTGGGACCCCTGGGCTCCACCACTAGAGGAGATTCTGTGGGGTGGGGAGGGCATCAGTATTCTTCAACGCTCCCCAAGTAGTTCTAATACACAGCCTGGGCTGGGAACCCCTGCAACACCGGTGGTTTTCACAGCATGGTGGTCAGACCAGCACATCAGCATCACCTGGGAATTTGTCAGAAATGCAAATTCCCCGGCCCCACCCCAGACTGAATCAGAAACTCTGGAGGAGGGGCTTAGTACTATAACAAGCCCCCAAGGGACTCTCATGCGCAGTGAAGTTAGAGAGCCATTGATTATGCCTGTTCCCACCTTCCTTTAAGACAGTGGTTCTCAACCTTCCTAATGCCGCGACCCTTTAATACAGTTCCTCATGTGGTGGTGACCCCCAATTTCATTGTCACAAATTGAACATAATTAAAGCATAGTGATTAATCACAAAAACAATAGGTAATTATATATGTGTTTTCCGATGGTCTCAGGCGACCCCTGTGAAAGGGTCATTCGACCCCCAAAGGGTCGAGACCCACAGGTTGAGAACCGCTGCTCTAAGATCTTTCCTTGGGAGGAGATTCTGGGGAAGCCACTGCCAGTCTATCTACAATCAAGATTAACCCTGCAGTTTTTAAAGATAAAAACAACTTCCTCACTCCTATAAGCCAAGTGAGCTAATAATAATTTTAGATTGTCTTCCCTTCTAGAGTAACATCTTTGAAAGGTGTTAATTACTGTTTCTGTCTGCCTTAAACATTGCATTATATATCCTTCTAATCCAGCAGTGCCTGGAGTGTGTCTGTGAGCTGCTGAATGAATTTAAGAGTGTCACCGCGTTATGAGAAACAAGCCAAAGCAACCATGCTAGGCGCAATAGGAAATGGAAAGGTAATTAAATATTTTTGGCTATGTTCTCCACCAAGCTGGAAAAGCCCTCCAGGTTCCTGACATTTTTGTTTCAAGTTCTTAAAAACCTTTGGGATCACCCTAGCTGGTTTGGCTCAGTGGATATAGCATAGGCCCGCAGACTGAAGGGTTCTGAGTTCGATTCCAGTCAAGGGCACATGCCTGGGTTGCAGGCTTGATCCCCGGTAGGGGGGCGTGCAGGAGGCAGCCGATCAATGGTTCTCTCTCATCATTGATGTTTCTATCTCTCTCTCCCTCTCCCTTCCTCTCTGAAAACAATAAAAATATATTTAAAAACAAACAAAAAACCCTTGTGATCTAACTATCGACCAAGTGAAGACTTGGCTATGTGAACCAAGGTTTTCATGTCACAATATGTCCCCTCCCTCACTCCTGTTTTTCCCCACTGAGATTGTGATTGCATCTGGGATTGTGATCTGGACATCAGAATTTGTATAAACTCACCCTATGAATCTAATTTCCAGAAAGGGTTGGGAACCATTGCTTTAAGGGAGGGCAAGCTTCCTCATCCTTAGGTCAGCCTCTGGGGACTCTGGCTGGGACCTTAATTTACTGCAAGAGCTAATGACTTAAGAGTTAGTCTTGAAACATTGCTCTCCAATATGACACTAAAGATGCAATCCTATTCCATCACTAGAGGGCAAAATTTCTTCATTTTCAACATTTAATAAAGCATTATTGCCTAAGGTTAAGAATTCAATCAGGTTCCTCTCATACTTTAAAAAAAAATAAAAAGCTGAATGATAACATTTTAATGAGTATACTGAAGCCTGACTTTCATGAATGTCAGTTCCTTCCTATTTGTGTAATGAGGATTTGAAAGGCTATTATTAAAAGAGCTCCATGTCCTTTTTTTTTTTTTTTTTAAATAAATTTTATTGATTTTTTACAGAAAGGAGGGAGAGGGATAGAGAGTTAGAAACATTGATCAGCTGCCTCCTGCACACCCCCTACTGGGGATGTGCCTGCAGCCAAGGTACATGCCCTTGACCGGAATCGAACCTAGGACCCTTCAGTCTGCAGGCCGACGCTCTATCCACTGAGCCAAACCAGCTAGGACTCCATGTCCTTTCATGTGCCATCTACCCTCTTCCTAAAGGATTCGTGCTTGTTTTTCAAAGTGCATGGCTCTGCCCGACCAATGTGGTTCAGTGGTTGAGCATCAGCCTATGAACCAGGAGGTCATGGTTTGATTCCTCCTGGTCAGGGCACATGCCAGGGTTGTAGGCTTGATCCCCAGTGGGGGGCGTGCAGGAGGCAACCAATCAGTGATGTTTCTATCTCTCATCATTGATGTTTCTATCTCTCTTTCCCTTCCTCTCTGAAATCAATAAAAATATGTTAAAAAGAAAAAAAGTGCATGGCTTTGCTATGTAGCCTATGTTACCAAACAGGAGGTTAAGCTTGATTATATCTGACTAAAACTTGGTTACTTTCTCTTTCAGAAAGTGAGACAATAATTGTCTCCGTTTTTAAATCATTTGATTTTTGAATTTTAAAATCGAAATTCTGTATTTCTAGCAAAGTCCTAGGTGATGCCAATGCTGAGACTACTGGGGAAGAATTACACCTTGGGTCGTAGGAGGTAGAGAACCCAGGGGCAGAAACCGACTCCTTTTCGAAGCTATCCTAAGACCTTAACTCCACACCGGTAACAGGTCTGTCTGCACTCCCAGGAAGACAGAGAGATCACAAATGCAGTGGATTCCAAATTGGCTGTATATCAGAATCATTTTGTTGCTTCTTAAAAATAAAGATTTTTAGTCTCAACTCCTGAAGATTATGATCAGTAGGTCTGGATTGGGGCCCAGGAATTTATATATTTTTTAATGTTTTTATTGATTTCAGAGAGAGGGAGAAAGAGATAGCAACATCAATGATGAGAGAGAATCATCTATCAGCTGCCTCCTGCATGCCTCCAACTGGGAATCCAGCCCCCAACCCAGGCATATACCCTGACCAGGAATCGAACCCCCATCTCCTGGTTCCTAGGTCGACACTCAACCACTGAGCAACACCGGTGGGGCTGGAATTTGTATTTTTTAAAGGTACCCAGGAGATGTTGCCAAAACCCTCTGTTTTTACAAATCACTATTCTTCAAAGTTTTTTACTTTGCAGATAAAAATACCAAGGCCAGAAGAGGGGAAGGAACTTTCAAAGTCAGTGACAGAAGAAACCAGGATCCAGGTTCTTCTGGCCCTGTTAGATTGAGACATTGCTGCTTCGTAGGAGCTAACATGTGTGCTTGACTTTCCTTCTTTTACTACGTTATTGATAGGTATAGTAACTAGTTTCCAAAGATGGCCCACAACGAACCATGACTCTAAACATTCACACCCCTGTTGTGTCCCTTCCCACATGAAATCTGGGCTGGCCCTGTAGCCTGCTGTAGCAAACAGAATGCTCTGGAAGTGAGGCTGAGTGACTTCAGAGGCTGAGCCTTAACAGGTTTGCAGCTTCCACATCCTTCCACCTCGGAGCACTGTGCTTTGAACCCTGGTATCATTCCGTGAGGAAGTTCAAGCAATCACATGGAGAGGTCCACGCAGAGAAGAGCCAAGATCCATAGCCACGGCCTGAACTAAGTTCTCCCAGCCAACAGCCCACCACTAACTTCTCAGCAATGAAGGAGGCCACTTTGGACCTTCTAGTCATCACCCTAGTGGAGGGGAACTGTCCACTCAACTCAGAAGGATACAAAATATTTGTTGCTTCAAACCTCTAAGTGTTAAGATAGGTGTTGTGTTATACTCCAAGCAATAACTAAAACGACAGGAAATGAAATCCCCTTACCTGTTAGGCTGTAAACAGACTCGGTCGTAGCCTGTGATCTCACACAAATCCTTCTCAAGCTCTCGGAAAAGCTGCTGGTACCCTTGAGCTTGGTCCAAAGGCACAAAGGGGTGGATGTTTGCAAATTCACTCCATGTGATTGGCTGAAGAGCAAGAAAGGAGAAAACATATGCATATACACATATTGTAACAGCAGTAACAATATTAACTTTGATGATGATGATGTGATGATGATGAAAGCATGATCGGACATGCAGTGCTTACTATGTGCCAGGCACTGCTTTCAGCACTTTATTTATTTATTTTTAAAATATTTTTATTTATTGATTTCAGAGAGGAAAGAAGGAGAGAGAGATAGAAACATCAATGATGAGAGAGAATCATTGATTGGCTGCCTCCTTCACAGCCCCTACTGGGGATTGAGCCTGCAACCCAGGCATGTGCCCTTGGCCGGAATCGAACCTGGGACCCTTCAGTCCACAGGCTGACGCTCTATCCACTGAGCCAAGCCGGCTAGGGCTGCTTTCAGCACTTTAATATATTCCTTCACTTTAACTCTCACCACAATCTTACAAGGTAAGTTCTACTACTGTCTTCATTGTAGAAGTGAGTCCCAGAAAGTGAACTTGTGCAAAAATATAACCTCTTTCTATCTTTTTTAGGGACAAAAAGGCCCGAAAATAGATTTATATCCATGAAACCCAATGAGTTGTTTCAAGTACAGTTTATTCAAACTCTTACATAGCATGTACATTATTGTCTCTTCATTAAGCAGAGCAAAGCAACAGAAAAGCAAATGGGGGAAATCTTCCTGTCACAATATAAAATTATTTCCTTGGCCTGATGTGATTTGTCACATCGGAATACTCCGGTGGAAAAAAAGGAACAAGCTAACTTTGTTGAAATGGATCCTAGCCTAGGAAACATGCTTACCAACACAACAGCAGGTTACACAAATCTTCTGTTAACACAGGAAAGAAATTAAAACCTCAAATCTCTACCCTTTGGCACTATGAATGGATTTCTAGAAAGAAGGCTTAAGGTTCTTCTGAGCTTAACAACCACAAATTGATCAAAATAAAAGCTTTTCATGTGGCAGGTTTAACAAAAGATGGTGGGAGGGTAGGAAGGTATCAATACTATATATTTAATTATTTCAATATTTCAAAATAATCTGACTCATAAATTTAAATGATCAGGTTGTGGTAAAATTGGGGTTTCTGCCAAGATTGCTGAATAAACAGGAAAAGGATTATTAAAGTATTTATTAATTCACCATCCCAGTAGCAGTTTTCTCTAGTTATGTACAGCCAGAACAAGTTCCTTCTTAGAAGTGACCTACTTACTGCAAGTTCAGATGAACTGTTGAGCTTCATGGTACAGGATCCCTTTAAGAAGCACACCAAAATAAATTGCATTGGTTATTTCCTATGATCCGTATGATCAGCCCTTCTATCTCCCCACATGGCCACCCATTCATCCCTCCTGCAGCATATTACATGTGACCCCAAGAGGGGCGGGGATAAAAGTAATAATTACCAGTGGAATCATGCTGTGAACGAGGGAAATGTCTTTGTTTTCTAATTTCTTCATATATCGAACAATATTTGTTTCTGAGTGATAGCTGTGAACACAAAACGCGTGATTGGGGCCAATCTAGTTAGGTAAGAGTCCATACGTATCCTCCTGAAAGATCAGACACACTGAGATCTACCTTCAACATACAGATCACGTTGGGCCATGCCAACAAAGCATCAGAGGGAAGGGCATGGCACCCCACAAACCTCAGTGGATGGCCCAGGGCAAGAAGCATCCTGTGGGCATAAGAGGAAGGTTGGGAAGAAGAGGATGTTGACTTCCTGGGTATGCTCTTCAGCCTGGCAACTAGGCATCTCCCCCGCCTGATGAGTAGAATTAGGGGTTACAGTGCCAAGGGGTCAGGGCCAACAGGAAATAATGTGTACTTTGCCCAAATCAGCAATGGGATCCTTATGGCGATGATTTATTATTAAGGGAATATCACATCCAAGTCAGAAGCCACTCTCTACTGCGCTCCCAAGCCACGGCACACAGTGCAGAAGTCGCACTGGCCACACAAACCTGTTGAACACTTGATTTGTAAGGAACGGGCTGGTTCTCTTGAAGGCAGTGGCTAGAATACCTCTCCGTTCCTCGCCCATGCTTTCAGCAACCAGCTCCTGCATGGAGAGACCACAGAAACTAAAGGGCAGGAATTGTGCCTAGAACCACGTGTGGACACCCAGGCCTCAGGCCAGCAAGTATTCCCACAGAGCATCAGAAGTCCCCGAGCAGCCCCCGCCCGCCCACTCTCCGCCTCCCCAGGCATCTGGCATGGTGTGCTGACAGGTGTCAGGAGTTATGAATTGTGAAAGTCTCCAGAGCACTGTTTTTAAGTTCTATTGACCTCAGCCACAGAAAATAAGGAAAACTGTACAATTTTTACTGCAAAAAAAGTTGACATCTCCTGTATGTTCCTTGAATAATAAGTGAGTTCTGGTAAGTTATTTTAAAAGGCTATCAAAAAAGTTACCATGATAACACTCAGGTAGGAGTCTCACTTGACACTGATCTTTTATCTTTGAGAACAACTCTAATGAAATTCAAATTCCAAGATCATGTAATGGGGAAAAGGACAATGTCTTCAACAGACAGTGCTGAGAAAACTGGATTTACACATGCAAAAGAATGAAGGTGGATCCAGATCTTACATAATATACAAAAAAAGTAACTTGAAATGGATTAATTAAGGACCTACCTTTAAAGGCTAACACTATAAAACTCTTAGAAGAAAACAGGGGAACATCTGCATGACCTTGGGTTTGGCTATGGTTTCTTAAGCATGAGCAACAAAAAATAGACTCATTAAAATTAAAAACTTTTGCATATCAAAGGACACTGTCAAGAGAGTTACGCGATAACCCACAGGAGGGGAAACTATTTGCAAATCATTTATCTATTAAGAGATCAATATAGAGAATATATAATTAAATAGATCACTTGCTCCTCATTCTGCCCCAGGCTTCAGTGACTGTTCATTCCATAAACATGCCTCAAACATGTGGAATGAATAATTGTGATTAAAAGTAGTGCAAAGTTCTAGAGCAGCGGTTCTCAACCTGTGGGTCGCCACCCCTTTGGCGGTCAAACGACCCTTTCACAGGGGTCACCTAAGACCATCCTGCATATCAGATATTTACATTACGATTCATAACAGTAGCAATATTACAGTTATGAAGTAGCAACGAAAATAGTTTTATGGTTGGGTCACAGCATGAGAAACTGTATTTAAAGGGCCAGAAGGTTGAGAACCACTGTCAGAGGGAAGATGCTTATTCAGTCCTGTTTATTAATTAAAGTTTAATATGAGCCGAACCGGTTTGGCTCAGTGGATAGAGCGTAGGCCTGCGGACTCAAGGGTCCCGGGTTCGATTCCGGTCAAGGGCATGTACCCTGGTTGCGGGCACATCCCCAGTGGGGGGCGTGCAGGAGGCAGCTGATCGATCTCTCTCATCGATGTTTCTAACTCTCTATCCCTCTCCCTTCTTCTCTGTAAAAAATCAATAAAATATATTTAAAAAAAAAAAAAAAAAAAAAGTTTAATATGATACTTCTTTGATGATTTCCATTTGTTATACTGAAGTCCTCTCTCAAAGAGGACACAGACAACCAGGACAGCAACATTCAACACTCTAAAACCTATTTCAAGTTCTTTAGTAAATGTTTTCTTTCATTGATTTATTCATCAAATATTTATTGAGGGCTTCCTATGCACCAGGCCGTGTAAAGTTGTGATTAACACCTGGCCACAGGTCTAGGTAGTCACTGACACCTCTCTCTTTCATTCTCATTCCATGGAATGTAACCTTTATCCTCACATGTCCCTGCTATTTCAATGTTTTAGAAACCAACTCAATCGCACTGAACTGCTTCTAGTTCTCAGGAATCTCTCTCCTCCAGCCTTTGTGGCTGTTTTTCCCAGTGTTTGGAACACTTCTGGCCCCATCCTCCTCTTCAATAGTGCCATCTTAGACTATATAACTCCGACTCATCTTTCAGATCTCAGCTTAGGATAATTTCTTCCAAATCCTGGTAAGAAGACTCTCCTCTGTACTCAAAGAGCATCTTCAGACATCACCCATTATAACACATCACTTGGATTGCAATCTTGTGTTTGTTTGACTCCTCATTAGACTATAAGCTCTGTGAGTGCAGGAATCATGTCTAATTCACCACGATCCTCAGGACCCAGCATGCTACCTGGCACATATTAGGTCTTTAATAAATATATTTTGCGTGAGTGGGTATCATAATTTTCTCAGAATCGACATAACCAAGATGCCAATGTCATGAATCTCTATATTAAGGACAATCCTTCCAAATAGCCTGGGTGCATGGTCCTGGGTAGGGCACACAGCACTAACCTCTATCAGCAGTCACTGCTGCCAGGGACGGTCAGTGCCATAATTTTAACAGAAAGCCACCAATGTCACACCTCCTGCCCCCTCCCATACATACTCAGGACCACAAGAAGCAAACAAATCTTTGACACCACCTCAAATAGCCGTTATAAGAAGCGCATGCTTTTATTTCACTTACTGCAGACGACTCACAGCCAAAGATCCACAACAAGTCATCCAGATCTTTTTCACTGACTGTTTCATCAAGAGAAATACCAAGCTGCAGAAATAAAAACAAAAGAGAGAAAAAAACATCAGCTCTAGACCCAAGAGAGGTCAAAGGTGAGAAGATGCTGGACAAAACTCCCAGTCCTTTTAAAATATCAGGGTTCCAGTTGGTTACCAAATTGGCCCTTAGGCGAAAGGGACTAAGACCAGCCCCAGACTTCACAGGATTTAGTTTTATAAGCCACTTCTGGACTCTAACACCGTGATGGTTGCAGGGTACTTCTATTGGTACTGGATATCCTCACCTTTTTCTTTTCTTAACTTGCTTTATTACATCATTTATCAGCGCCTTTACCTTGAAAAGTCGTATTGTGAAGAGAGAAATAAGAAAATATGTGCCTAAAAGTCTCCTTTATGAAAACACAGTCTTAAGGAAAGATGAGAATCAAATATCCTTTGAAGGATTACAATGTTCCTAAACTAGAAATGAAAATGGTTTATTAAAAAAAAAATAGATTGGGGGGCAGGGGTGGGCTAGAAGGGGTCATTGTGAGAAAAAAGGGGATATAAGAATATTTTCAACAGTAAAGAATATTTTTTTAAAAAAATAGATTGTGCCCAAAATTCCAATACTGATTTTTTTTTTTTTAACACGTTAAGCATCAAGCCTGTTTTGTCTTCCTTTCCGGAAAGTATAGTGTCAGTCACTGGTGATTGACATGGTGCTTAACATGTTAAATAAAGAGGAAAACTTTTAATGACGAAAGTCATGAAATTTTATGCAGTTAAAAAAAGTCATGAAAACCTAGAGACTGTGTTAAAAAGAAAACAACAAACACCTGAAAGTTTGACTTACTGTGCCATCCTCAAAAAGTCGAAAATTGATTTGCCTCTGAGCAGCTCTGCTCAAAACCTCCTTCACTGAGCAGCCACACTGAATCTTCAAAGTGTCAAAGAACAGGTCATGCTGGAGTTGATGCCCCGCTCGCTTGAGACCTAAACAAGAAAGGAGGATCAACCAGATTCCCCCACAGAAACCTGCTCCTCCGTCACTGACATTTTCCAGAGAAATAAAGATTAAAATCCTACTAAAACAGTCTGTTCCTGCCCTACCCAGTGTTTTGTGGCTGCTTAAAAAATTAAATGCTTATTACTATACTACAGAATATTGTAAAATCTATATATATAAAAGCCTGACATGCAAATTGTCCCCATGGGAGTTTGACCGGGAGACCAGGAGTTTGATGGCTCACTATGATGTGCGCTGACCACCAGGGGGCGGTGCGGAACAAAGGAAGGCCCCGGCTGGCAACCAGAAGGCCCCGATCGGCCCCAATCACCGGCCAAGCCTAGGGACCCTACCTGTTCATGAATTTTGTGCACAGGGCCTCTAGTCCTATATAATAAAAGCCTAATATGCTAAGTGTCTGGTCATCCAATCAGCCATTCAACCAATCAAAGCATAATATGCTGTTCTAGCTGGTTTGGCTCAGTGGATAGAGCGTCGGTCTGCGGATGAAGGGTCCCGGGTTCGATTCTGGTCAAGGGCATGTGCCTTGGTTGTGGGCACATCCCTAGTGGGGCGTGTGCAGGAAGCAGCTGATTGATGTTTCTCTCTCATCGATGTTTCTGGCTCTCTATCCCTCTCCCTTCCTCTCTGTAAAAAATCAATAAAATATATGTTTTTTTAAAAAAAGTGTAATATGCTAATGATATGCTAAGACCACTCAACTGCTTGCTATGACGTGCACTGACCACCAGGGGGTAGACACTCCGGCTGGTAGGTTAGCTTGCTGCTGGGGTCCAGCTGATCAGGACTGAGCAAGATGGACCAGACACGCCCTGGAGCCCTCCTGTGGTCCCTCCCCAGCTGGTCATTCTCCCGTGTCCCTCCCCGGCCCTGATCGTGCACCAGTGGGGTCCCTCAGCCTGGCTTGTGCCTTCTCGCAATCTGGGACCCCTTGGGGGATGTCGGAAAGCCAGTTTCAGCCCAACGGCGGAACAACTGGTCACTATAACATGCACTGACCACCAGGGGACAGACACTCAATGCAGGAGTTGCCCCTGGTGGTCAGTGCACTCCCAAAAGGGGAGCACCGCTCAGCCAGAAGCCGGCTCACGATTGGCGAGCACAGTGGTGGTGGCAGGAGCCTCTCCCACCTCTGCAGCAGCACTAAGGATGTCCGAGGGCTCTCAGACTGCAAGAGGGTGCAGGCGGGCTAAGGGACCCTCCAAGTACATGAATTTCATGCTCCGGGCCTCTACTATAAATATTAAAAAAAAAGGAAGAAAAGTCACCATAATCACCATCCAGAAATAACTAGTGGTTACATTCTGGTATATATTCCTCTAGAAGTTGTGTGTGTGTATGTGTGTGTGTATGTGTGTGTGTACATGTGCATGTGTGATAGATCACATACATATATTTCTTTAACTTTAAAAATAATTGTAATATAACATCGACATTTTGCTTTTCTCAAAATCAAAATCCATATCATTGTTTTTAATGGCTGTATATGGTTAAACTTACAGATGTACCATAATGTAACTACTTTTTATTGGACATTTAGGCTATTTCCAAGATCATGCTATTGTGAACAGTGTTTCAATGGAAACAGTTTACTTTCCCATTTTATTATTTCCTTTGGATTTATACACAGAAGTAGAATTTCTGCATCAAATTATAGACATATTTTAAAGACTTTTGACATATATTGTTTAAGTGTTCTTAAAAAAAGAAGTCAGCCTAACCGGTTTGGCTCAGTGGATAGAATGTCGACCTGTGGACTGAAGGGTCCCAGGTTCGATTACAGTCAAGGGCATGTACCTTGGTTTCGGGCACTCCCCAGTAGGGGGTGTGCAGGAGGCAGCTGATCGATGTTTCTCTCTCATCGATGTTTCTAGCTCTCTATCCCTCTCCCTTCCTCTCTGTAAAAACTCAAAATATATTTTTTTAAAAAATAGAAGTCATATCAATATCAGCATTCTTTTTCATCTTTGCCAGTGTGATGGGAGAAAAACTATTTTGTTGTTTCAATTTACATTTCTTTGAGTAATAATGAGGTTGAAATTATATATGTTCATTGACTATGTGACTTTTAATTCTGTATAAAGAATTGAACATACAATGAATTCTCAATTTCACTTACTCATGTTTATCAGTTTTGTTATACCCACAACTTTTTAAAAGAGATATGTGACTCACCTTCAGACAAAATCAAAGTGGCATTGTGTACCCTCCTAGCAATATGCTCCAGCCCTCGGGAACCGTGGTAGATTGCAAACATGGCAGCCATATTTGCCAAGAGAGCCTAAAATGACAAAGAGCATTTAAGGAATTATGTTCAACAATGTGATGGAAGACAATTAATAGAAGGGACTATTCTTTTGACTTGAGATGCCAAATTGAAAACAGAGACAAAACAAAGTGATCAGATTTCCTGCATTCTCTATGATACCTAGGGACCATTTATAACACGGCTGAACACCTGAGGGAAAGACACAGCATCCAAGATACTGTGGACTCACTATGACCTTCAAATATGACCATTATAAAGGGGTTCCATACATGCAATATAATCATGCCATCCATAAAGGGGAAGAACAGGCTGTCACAGACATCGAGATACAAAATTTAATGTTGGAATACAGAGGAGCCATAAAGACCTCGGTGGGGAAAAGTGACATCTAAGAATTTTATACTCAAACAGTTCTTCAAGGATAAAAAGAACAAAAGTTTTCAAAAACAGAGGAACTCAGGGAATACAATTCTCCTGAGGCCTTCAATACATCAGTAGAAGGTGAATTTCAATAACCAAGAGATAAATGGAGAATCTGTGGCAAAGACGACAGTGCAGTTGTTACAGGTAGAAATCTGGAGTCAAAGACCCAGAGTGTTCAAGGAACAGCTCAAAATGTATCAGTCAGTCATCTTTTAACAAAGAGAATAATTCCACGCTTACAAAGAGAATGACACTGGAGTGGTCACTTGTTTAATGAAATCAATCTTGCAAAGGAAACACATGAAATGAAATAGACAACAGAGAGTTAAAAGAGCTCCAGAATGAGAAGGTGAAACTCAGAGAAGACAGAGTATAGCTATCTTCAGGGTAAACATCACTTTAATAATTGCAGAAAAAGAGATCTTTCATAATCCAGTGAAATAATGAAATATCAGCTATATATAAATGGGAAGAAATAAAAAAGAATTAACAGCCCCGGCCAGCATGGCTCAGTGGTTGAGCATTGACCTATGAACCAGGAGGTCACAGTTTGATTCCTGGTCAGGGCACATGCCTGGGTTGTGGGCTCGAACCTCATGGGGGGCGTACAGGAGGCAGCTGATAAATGATTCTCTCTCACCATTGATGTTTCAATCTCTCTTTCTCTCCCTTCCTCTCCGAAATCAATAAAAATATATAATATATTTTTTAAAAGAACTTGTTCATTGTAGACAGCCCAAGTTTACCTGGAGAATTAGAAAACTCTAATGCACTTATGATCAGACAGATGCCTTCTGGGAGAAGATGGGAAGAAAGGATAAGACAGGGGCAGTCAGCTGCAGAGGAAGGGAAAATATGTAAGCAGAGAATTCAACAAATGGAGTGTAAACTATAGATAGTAAAGGCATTATGTAAAGATCCATTAGATGTCAACAGAGGAAAAGCCTGTGACAACTGATTCCTTCCTGTGACTCTAGAAGAGCTCTTACCTTCCTGAGGCAAAAAATAATATAAGAAAACCAACTAAAGAAACATCTCCAGCTCTGGCCGGTTTTGCTCAATGGATAGAGCTTCGGTCTGCAGACTAAAGGGTCTCAGGTTTGATTCCGGTCAAGGGCACATGCCTGGGTTGCAGGCTCGATCCCCACTAGGGGGCGTGCAGGAGGCAGCGGATCCAGGATTCTCTCTCATTATTGATGTTTCTATCTCTGTCCCTCTCCCTTCCTCTATGAAATCAATAAAAATATATTTTTTTAAAAAAAAGAGAGTAACGTCTCCAAAGGCTGAACTAAATATAAGAAGACCTTATCAACTGCTCCCTGAAGAGGCTTTCTAAACCCTGGTGGTGCTTTGACCCAATGCCCTGAGAGGGAAGAGACTGGACTGCCCATTGAGGTATCTGTGAGATCTCTCTCCTTCTCTGGCCCTGACTGAAAGAGGTAGACTCAGAATAGACCACGTGCCCAGAGTGGCCTTCCACCTGACCCTAGAAGTTGGCTGGATATCAGAAAATACTGCTCCCCCTGGCCTGCGCCCTGGGGCAACTTCCTGGTAACTCCTCGTCTTTTATCCCACCCACTTCGGGAATGCCTCTCATGAGCTCCCAGTGACAGTACCCTGTGACCACCACCAGCTTGCCAGTGGGACCATCCCCTCAAGTATAGTCACCTAAAGCACACTCACCTTGCCCTCCTCACCCCATCCTGGAGAGCCTCCGTCTGAGCCTGAAGAGAAGGGGCCCAGTCACCACCCATAATAAACCTGCCCGATGGACAAGAATGCTAGAGACCCTAACGTGTGAAGCGTGTGCATACACAGAGCACCAGTAAAATACTCGGTATTTTGTTTCTGACAAGGCCACAAGGCTTCTCTACCAGTAAGATCTTAACATTCCCGGCGGAGCATACATTAATGAACAATGAAGTGAATGGATGAGTAGCTCATGTCTGTAAAATAGACTATAAGGCATTCAGGGGACAGGCCAGGTCTGTGACCTACCTGAGCAGTACAGATGTTGCTGGTAGCCTTGTCTCTCCGGATGTGTTGCTCCCTGGTTTGAAGAGCAAGACGATACACTTCTTTCCCGGTGGCATCTCTGGGCCAAGAATAAAACATCCAATTAGCACAGGTAATCGCAGCACCGGGAATTGTCATAAATGGACCTGCTTTTTTCCTTCCCAGCTTGCAGTGAATTTATCAAATTTACTTGGGTACAAGGCCATAAAGAAACAACTTCCAAATCATCCCTTCTAACTAGAACTACTAATTTTTAAGTTGTACTGTGGGGATCTGAGGAACCCAGATAGAGACATTAAGGCTGGGAAACTTGAAAGGAAATTTTCCAGGAATTACCCAGCCAAATATAATGATGGTGATTGAGGATTAATTATCACTCTGAGCTTCTTGGCAGACTCAGGAAAAAGAAATATCTGACAAAGAAAACAGCTTCTCTGTACTAGACGTCTGAAATGACTATATAGCTATAAATTAAAATTATGTTAATCAGCTTACCACTTGTCTCTAATCAACATTTTCCCCTCCTAATACAATTAAAAATTTGGATAAGCACAAATATTTAGCAGTCTCATCCTTTCTTTCAATACATTTTGGGGTCCATTTTTCAGAAAGGTAAGAAGTTCAATATAAAAATCAGCAGACAGCCTTGGCTGAATAGCTCCGTGGGTTAAAGCATCATCCCAATATGCTAAGGTTGCAGGTTGAATTTCTGGCCAGGGCACTTACAGGAATCAACCAATGAGTGCATAAGTAAGTGGAAAAATAAAAATCTGCAAACAATAATTAATATATTACATTTTAAAAACTGTAACGCCCTGTGCCTCATCTTGTCTGGTGAAGACATCACTGGGAAAAAAGCTAATGTGAGAAGACTTGAAGAAACTTACTTTTACACTAAAAAACAGGGCGCCTTTTGCTACCCTGTGGCAAACTGAGAGTACTTTTAAACTTCCCATCACCATCATTCACTACTCCAAACTATTCACTTACATCAGTATATCAGTTTTTATGAAGGGTCAAAAAGATAATGCTAAATTTCCCAATAATGGCAAGGCATTCACGCTGGCCGGTGTGGCTCAGTTGGTTGGAGCACTGTCCCATGCACTGAAGGGTCTCAGGTTTGATTCCCAGTCAGGGCACATACCAGGTTTCAAGTTTGTCCCCCAGGAGTGAATATGGGAGGCAACCGATCAATGTTTTCCTCTCAGATCAATGTTTCTCTCTCTCCCTTTATCTCTAAAATCGATAGAAAACATGTCCTCAGAGTAGGATAAAGAAAAATAATAAAGAATAATCATGGCATTCATCTAAAATCTTTTATGGACTTAAGAGAGGAAGGAAGAGGGAGAGAGAAAAAGAAGCATCAATGATGAGAATCATTAATTGGCTGCCTCCTGCACACCCCTTACTGGGGATCAAGCCTGCACCCTGGGCATGTGTCCTGACCAGGAATTGAACCATGGTTCATAGGTCAACGCTCAACCACTGACCCACACCAGCTGGGCTAAATTATTAATCTGGGGAGCTACTTCAATGAGAAGCACTCAAGAAAGTACTTGTGGAAACTGGTCCAATGGCCGAGTGGCGGGCCTCTAGGAAATAATGTGGATCTCACTCAATAAGTGCATGATAATCTCTTATTGCACTTATCATTACATAACTGTGTAGCATAATACTTTTGAGAAAGAAAATGATTAGATATAAAACACATCTAAAATAACTGTGTAGCCGTAACCGGTTTGGCTCAGTGGATAGAGCATCGGCCTGCAGACTGAAAGGTCCCAGGTTCGATTCTGGTCAAGGGCATGTACCTTGGTTGCGGGCACATCCCCAGTAGGGGTTGTGCAGGAGGCAGCTGATGGATGTTTCTCTCTCATCCATGTTTCTAACTCTCTATCCCTTTCCCTTCCTCTCTGTAAAAAATCAATAAAATATATTTTTTTAAAAATGCAAATCTTTAAAAAAAATAAAATAAAAAACTGTGCAGCATAATACTTTTGAGAAAAAAAAATGATTAGATATAAAACACTTCTAAAATATTCAGTCTCTCAGCCGGTGCTGGGCTCCCTCCGCAGACCCGCCGGCGCGGGGCTCCGCTGGCCTTTAGAGGAGGCCGCGCCCGCAGGCCCATGGCTGCTGGAGGTCATGCTGCTGGCCAGGATGCCGGCCAGGCCGTGGTGGAGGAGCTCCTGAGCGAGATGGCCGCGGCGGTGCGGGAGAGCGCGCGCATTCCTGATGAGCATCTGTTATTGCTGAAGTTTGTCTTTGGCTCATCAGCCCTCCAGGCCTTGGACCTAGTTGATCGACAGTCCATCACTTTAATCTCATCGCCTAATGGGAGGCATGTTTACCAGGTGCTTGGAAGTTCTGGTAAAACATACACATGTTTGGCTTCTTGTCATTACTGTTCATGTCCTGCGTTTGCCTTCTCCGTGCTCCGGAAGAGTGACAGCCTGCTGTGCAAGCATCTCTTAGCAGTTTATCTTAGTCAGGTTATGGGGACCTGTCAGCCGCTAAGTGTTTCGGATAAGCAATTGACGGACATATTATTGATGAAGAAGAAACAAGAAGCATAAAAGAGATATTGCAGAAGCAACTGACGTGGTGAACAAACAGATGAAAAAATCTTACAGCCTAGGAAACCTCAACCCTGTGTCCCCAAAGCATGAGGTGCTAGCGAGTGAATGCTGTGTGAGAAGGCCACGATATTGCAGTGTTCTGTGGTGGGCAGAACCTTTTGTTACAATGAGATGTGGCAAATAAACTATGAAGATTTTTCTGCTACTTGGGGGGAAAAAATATTCAGTCTCTCAAAGCACTCTTCAACTTTAGTAAATTTACATATGTAACCTCAGAACAACTATGGCGTGGATTACACACACACTTTTTCAAACATGTACAGGCTCATGGCATTTGAGAAGAGGTACTAACTAGTTCACACCCCAAATAGATTCTCCCTTCTGAATCTATGTTGTACACATCTTTAATCAACCCCAAGTGACCCAATTAGATTTAAAGAGCAATCAACAACTTTTGTGATCAAGAGAAGGAACAGGGGCCCGGCCAGTGTGGCTCAGCAGTTGAGCATCAACCTATGAACCAGGAGGTCACGGTTCGATTCCCAATCAGGGCTCATGCCCAGGTTTCGGGCTCGATCCCCAGAGTGGGGTATGCAGGAGGCAGACAATCAATGATTCTCCCTCTTCATTGATGTTTCTATCTGTCTCTCCCTCTCCCGTCCTCTCTCTGAAATCAATAAAAAATTATATTATTTTTAAAAAGAGAGGAGCAGGGAAAATCATGGCCACGATAAAAAAGGAGAAACATGAGTTGCTTTACCTTGTAACTCCCACCATTCTTCCAGGCATCATCCTCACCAAGCTTTCTCTGACGGCAAAAAAGGCTGCATGCGGTCCACCATAGCCGAGTGGCACCCCAAATCTCTGTGAGCTGCCAAGGGCGATGTCTACCCCAAATTCTCCAGGAGGCCTCAAGATACACAGAGCTAAAAGGTCAGTAGCACAGCAAGCCAAGCTCTAGAAAGGAAACGAGAAAGTGGACAAGGTTGTTACCTTCCCTGAGAGTAGTGATAGAGCAGCCAATCACCTCCACTATAAGCAGACTGGCAGAGTTGGTTCCTATTACATGGACTTCACTTATTCAGTCACTTAAAATATTTACGGAGTGCTTTTTATGTGCCAGGGATCAATAAACAAAACAAACTTGAAGACAGAAGGAAGGAAAGACAGCTTTACCATTCCAAGTGATAAAAGTATGTAAATTAAGGCACACCAGAACTGATCATTCAAAGTTGAGACACACCTCCATGGACCCCACAAGGAGAGGTTTGCTTACCCCAGTCTGATGGGCTCTCTCCACGAGCTCAGTAAAGTCTTCCACCTTCCCCTCAGTGTCTGGGTACTGGAACAGCACTCCACTGACATCTTTCCCACTGAAGTCCATTTCGTGGAATAACTTCAACTCAATGAGGACTCCAGCATATCTGGAAAGGGAGAAGACAAAGAACATGTTTTTGGTTTGTAAGGAAAAATCAAATAGCCTACAGTTTCTTTTCCATAATATAGCATTCATAATCTGTGTCCTTTCTCAATGCCCACCCACCACCACATCCCAACACACACACACACACACACACACACACACACACACACACACACATCCCTCATACCCAGACCTTCAGTGGTAACAGTGTTTCAAACCAACTCAATTGCATCCAACAGCTCAGCTTCTGTTTTTCTCATCCACAGGCACTACTCCCCTTTCCTGCCAGAACCAGCTCCTGAGACAAGACCAGAAACATTGCCTCGTAGGGCTAAAGAACCAATATCTGTAACAGCAGCGACACTGCCACTTTCACTTTGGATAAGTCTTAGGTCAGCGGTTCTCAACCTTCCTAATGCCGCGACCTTTTAATACAGTTCCTCATGTTGTGGTGACCCCCAACCATAAAATTATTTTCGTTGCTACTTCATAACTGTAATATTGCTACTGTTATGAATCGTAATGTAAATATCTGATATGCAGGATGTATTTTCATTGTTACAAATTGAACATAATTAAAGCACATAGTGATTAATCACAAAAACAATGTAATTATATATGTGTTTTCTGATGGTCTTAGGCGACCCCTGTAAAAGGGTCGTTTGACCCCCAAAGGGGTCACGACCCACAGGTTGAGAACCGCTGTCTTAGGTGAATAGAAAATCATCAGTAAGACAAGGAGGAGACAGACCTTCCTTTAGGTTCCTAAAACCATCTAATTCCAACATCTGTGAGAAACCCCTTCGGAAGGGATGGTGGCATGGGTAGCAGGAAGATTACCCAGCTTTTATAAGGAGAAAGATAATAAATACACCCACAAGTGGTGGTTGTGCGATATTTATGTGATCTCATTGCAACACCTACTAGTCAATACAATACGCTTTCTTCTACATCATTCCACACTTACAACAGACTACAACTATGAACACACACAAAATCTTAACAGTTGTGTGAGAATTCCATTCCCCCCCCCCCCTCTGTTTTTCAAAGTTTCTGCAACATTGTTGAAATTTTTAAAATTTTCTTTTTACAAAAACAAACAAACAACAAACCCACATGATAATAGAAAGCAAAGGCAATTAAAAGCACTGTGTATTTTCTCCTCAATTCTGACACCGTTTACTTACCAGCAAGATCCTGAGAAGAGAGTGGGAGGGAAAGTAAAACTCAACAACCCCAATTTAAACCAGGTTCACCTCCAATCAGTTTGGAAGTAAGGAAGAGAACCAGTCAAGATGAGCATGATGTTGTCCCTAGTTCAAAATGTGATTAAAAGTAATTACTTGGCTCGCGTCTGGATGACAGCTATTGTCTGTGGGTGGCAACGAGGGTCAACAAAAAACTTCCTCCTCTTGGTGTGTCTGTTGAAAAGGAAAATCACATTCAAGTATGAACATTAAAGAAATCAGAGTACTTCTAAGAATGCAAAGCAAACATGGTACTTAGGGGAATTCCGAGCATAGCATTGTGGACCCCCCCAAAAAAGGACTGCTATGGAAAGTAACCTCACCGGGTGATCTGATCATTAATTCCCAACGGGGAAGGCCATGGTGGGTAGTTATACTCCAGGCATATAATTTCTTTAGAAAAAGGTTTACTGCCGAAACTGGTTTGGCTCAGTGGATAGAGCATCAGCCTGCGGACTGAAAGGTCCCAGGTTCGATTCCAGTCAAGGGCATGTACCTGGGTTGTGGGCACATCCCCAGTGGGAGATGTGCAGGAGGCAGCTGATCGATGTTTCTCTCTCATCAATGTTTCTAACTTTCTATCTCTCTCCCTTCCTCTCTGTGAAAAATCAATAAAATATATTTTTTTAAAAAAAGAAAAAGGTTTACCTTTGCCTTAAGCAAGCCCTGTCCACTGTTTCTGTGTCTCTAGATTAAAACACCTTTGAAATAAGCCCTAATGTGAAGAAAGCACATAATCGTAACTATCCTGTAATCCCATCCCCATCTCGCTCTCTCCCATCTCCATGTAATCTTCCTTACATTCCCTCCTTAATTTCAAATGCATAAAAGGAGCTGCAAACCTGTTATTCTCCCGAGCATTTGAGATCTTGCTCCCTGGCATCATTTGGACTCAAATACACTCTTATGAAAATTCTTCCCAGGGTGAGACATTTCTTATGTCGACAGTATCAAAAACACTGGGGCAATAATGACCAAGGAGCTTTACTGAATAGATTCCCACTGAAATCCAATTCCTGTCCTATTTAGCAAAATCGGTGGTGGTAGATGGGAGAACACATGGATGAGGAAGAGAAATGATGACCATAAATGAAAAGCTAGGAAGAATAACCAGAGGGGTGAGTGGGCAGCATTCCTTTGTAGCTGTTTATCCATCACAGGAGGAAGAGCCCCCAAGGCGACCTGGAAAGGAGAAGGGCTTCTAGCTGCAATTTAGAGGTCTCCATACCTGTGCTGAGCGAGTTTGGGGCTCACCACCTCTCTAATTTGTGGAAGCCAAGAGACTTACATGGGCATTCAGGACCAGAAGCACAAAACCTCAGACAAATACACCATGAGTGTGGGCAGATTTCCCACCCAGACAACCATCTACATGAGAACTCTCCAGGTAGATAGAACAAATGTGCTCACAAGGCAAAGAAAGAAAAAAGGTGAGGAACTGGAGAGCAATGAACTAACTATACACCATGACCCAGACATTCTACCTCTAGGCACACATCCTCAGGAAATAATCAGAGCTTTTGACAAAGAGGAGAGAGTCTGGAAGATGCCCCTTACCCTGACAGTCTCACCCTGGGCCTCTTACCTGTGGCACAGCTGCATCGCCTCTGCAGCTGCGGTCGCCTCATCCAGCAGGGATGCGTTGGCCATGTCCATGCCTGTGATGTCACACACCATGGTCTGGTAATTCAGTAAACTCTCCAGTCTCCCCTGAGACACCTCTGGCTGGTACGGAGTATACTGGGTGATCCTGTGAGGGAAATAAAGGACATGTCCATACTGTGGCTCCACTGCTCAGAAAAGGTCACCAAATGTCTTCATTTTAGAAATCACGATCTGAAAATTAAGTTTACCACCCTTGAGAATTGTATATAATGCATCAGTAAGCTTCCCTTTTCGCCTCTATAAGGAAGCTCAGAATTAAATTATAATAATATTATTCTTTGTTTGGAGATAATCAGTACTTATTTTTCTATTCCTCTAAGTGATTTTTAAAATTTTATGTTTCCATTTTATTATTTTCTCTATAAATTTTACTTATTGATTTTAGAGGGGGAGAGAGAGAGAAACATCAATTTGTTGTTACACTTATTTGTGCATTCATTGGTTATTTCTTGTATGTGCCCTGACCAGGGATCAAGCCCACAACCTTGGCACAGCAGATGATGCCCCAAGCAACTGATTTACCCAGCCAGGGCTACAGTTCTAGTTTAATGATCTTTGGTATGTGTTTTATTGTAAGCTGGCTCTTACAATCCACTTGAGTCTACCTATGATATTATAAACAGAAATTTCACTTCCTATTATCTTTCTTCTATCTAGAAAGCTCACCCCATGTACAGTTCACAATAGGAATATATTCAAGAATTTCATATCTAATACTCAAACTTGTTTATTGGGCAGAGAATATTTGTTTTACACTATCCAGAAGTTCTATATGCTCCTAAGAAATTAATAGAGGCTCATTTTAAAATTTTCACTATCCAATTATTAAGAGTCTATGGACGTTAACTCCGTAACTATCAATAGCAAGGATAAAACTGGTTAGAAGGCAGCATAAATATGAATTCTAATCTTATGAATTAATCTTTGGTTAATCTCCTCCAGTTATTAAACAAATATGTATCTTTAAGTGTGTAAGGTAACCCATTCAGTACCTTTATCTTTTTTTTTCATTCCTTCATTCATTCACTCACCCTACAAATATTTATCTCATGCTTATAAAGAGAAATATGATAGCTTCTGGTGACATCTAATAAGCACAATGGATAACAGTAATGGGGAAAAGGAGACAATAAATGAAATAAATTATTTCAGAGTGATGAGTATTTTAAAGAAAATAAAGTAATGCCCAGCTGTGGTGGCTCAATGGATTGAGCGTCGTCCCATGGACCAAGAGGTCCCCAGTTCAATTTCCAGTAAGGGCACATGCCCAGGTTATGGGCTTGATCCCCAGTAGGGAGCGTGCAGGAGGCAGCCAATCAGTGATTCTCTCTCATCATTAATATTTCTATCTCTCTCCCCCTCTCCCTTCCTCTCTGAAATCAATATATTATTTATATATTTTTAAAAAATTTTTTTTAAAGGAAAGGTGATAGAATAGAGGGTGACTGAGAACTTATGACAGAGCTGCTATTTCTTCACCAAGAATCCATTCCACCAAAGTGGGTTAGACTGGGACCCTGGCTCTTGCATGTGACTGACATTGCTTCATATCTGTATTGTTTTTGTCTTTCCAAGCCAGAAGAGTATAAGGCAAAAATGTTAGGCGTTTCGTTTTGTTTTTATTTGATTTTTTCAAGCCCTTCTCCTTTCTCCCTGTTCTGATCATCATGTTCAAGATATTTCCACCCATCTTTTAGTCTTCTCTTTTGAAAGCTTTGAAATCAATGTCTTCTTACCTTTGATGGGGAGTGGGGTAGGGAAGCTTGCCATACCAAGCAGTACAATGTCAACTGAAATTATTTTCCTGCAACTTTTATCGGGGTGTGTGTGTGTGTGTGTGCGTGTGTGTGTGTGTGTGCACAGCGGAGTAAAGTTCTGCTTCAGTTAACTCCTTGAACAGCCTGGCTTAGGAAGTATAAGTCCGTTTGCCAAATTCTAAGTGGGTGGTGAACTGGAATGAATAAGGCACACCATACATGATGCAGACAAAGTAGAAAGGGAATCTGAGCAGAAATGGAGTCACACAAAAGGCACAGACAAGGGGCAACTGTGACCTCAGATCAGATAAGACTCACACACAGCAAGGCCAGCCACCAGGAAGACATGTGTTTAGATTGCCTGGCTAGCATTAAACTTTCATTTTACTCAGAATCACTGATTGACAAATAGATGCACAAACTTGCACACACGTGCACACATACACACATGTGCATGTACCAGCTAGTCCATCTAATAAATGGGAAAGATTCATTATATCCATAAAGATAAATATAGACTATACAATAGGGAGAGGGAGAGAGAAAGAGAGAGAGAGAGAGAGAGAGAGAGAGAGAGAGAGAGAGAGAGAGAGAGACGCTCCAAAGAATTCATCACAGCACTGAGTATAATATTGGAAAATAAGCAGCCCTTGCTGGTGTGACTCAGTTAGTTGGAGGGTTCGATTCCCAGTCAAGGTACATACATAGGTTGTGAGTTCGATCCCTGGTTGGGGCACATGCAGGAGGCAACCAACCAATGTTTCTCTCTCACATCGATGTTTTTCTCTCTTTCTCCCTCTACCTTCCTCCTTGTTCATGGGTCGGTTCTCAATCACTGAGCCACACTGGACAGGTGGTCTCTTTTCTTCTTGGTCTGTGACTTTATACAGTTTTCCTTCAGCTTTATTGAGGAATAATTAACAAATAAAATTATATATATATCTACACTAATAAAAGAGAAAAATGGTAATTGGCGTACGACGATACCCTTTTCATTGGCTAATCAGGGCTATATGCAAATTAACTGCTAACTAAGATTGGCAGTTAACTGCCAACAAGATGGCGGTTAATTTGCATATGTAGGCACAATGCAGGGAGGCGAAAGGGAAAGCAGGAAGAAGCTCCCTGCCACTGACAGTGATCGGAAACCCAGGGGGGAGCTAAGAGCTGGGGGGCAGGGCAAAGGCGGCCCTGGGGCCGCCTTTGCCCTGCCCCCCAGCCATGATCAGAGAATCAGGTGCCTTTGCCGCCCCGGCCAGTGATAGCAGGAAGTAGGGGTGGAGCCAGCGATGGGAGCTGGGCACGGTCGAAGCTGGCAGTCCTGGGAACTAGGGGTCCCTTGCCTGGGCCTAAAGCGAAGCCCACGATCGCGGGGCCGCTGCAGCTGCAGGTCCCCGCTGCCCGGGCCGGACGCCTAGGCCAGAGGTGTCAGGCCTGGGCAAGGGGCGGATCCTGCGATTGGAGGGTGATGGGGGTCAATGCCTGAGGGCTCCCAGTATGTGAGAGGGGGCAGGCTGGGCTGAGGGACACTCCCCCCCCGCCACACCCAGTGCACGAATTTCATGCACCGGGCCCCTAGTATATATATATATGTAAAGTGTGATGATTTGATATATGTATATTTTGTGAAGTGATTACCACAATCAGATTAATTGATTTCAGTGTCTTTTCCACATCATAGTCACATTTATATTTAAAGTAAGATTACACTCTATGAAAAGTTTAGTATCCTGATTCTCCGTCCGTCCGTCCCCCCCCCCCCCCCCATTAATGTTATTCCATGGGCCATGGGCAGTTTCTGATAAGTTTAAATATTGTTCAACAACATAATTTTCATTATGTGGAATTAAATCATTTTATCACAATTTATTTAACAAGGTCCCTAAAAGTTGAATACTACTTTTTGAAAAATATTTATTCATTAAATTAATTGGGGTGATTACTTTTGATTTAAATATTAGAAATAGCATAACAATGAACCACCTCATCTTTGTCTTATTTTCTTAGGATGAATTTCTAGAAGTGTAATTTTGAATCATGAGATCATTAACTTTAAGGCTGTCAGTACATATTGCCATGTTCTCCTTAGAAAGATCATACCCAATGGTACTGCCTTAACTAGTGGAGTGCTTCCCAGGTTTCCCTGCATGTTCACAACCCTAAGAAGCCCTGGGTTTCAACTTTAATTCTTTAACTTGCTACATATGAACTGGGACAAGTAACTAAAACACTCTCTACTAAATTCTCCTGGTGATCAATAGAGTTGACATCACCAATATTGTATTTTCTTAGTACTCAAATAAGATTAATGTACTCTATGGTGCATTTGAAAATGGTAAAATTCTGCCCAAATGTTGGTTGTTTTAAAAAGTTGTTTTTGGCCTGGCCGGCGTGGCTCAGTGGTTGAGTGTTGACCTATGAACGAGGAGGTCACAGTTTGATTCCTGGTCAGGCACATGCCCGGTTGCCGGCTCCATCCCCAGTGTGGGGCGTGCAGGAAGCAGCCGATCAATGATTCTCTCTCATCACTGAGGTTTCTGTCTCTCTCTCCCTTTCCCTTCCTCTCTGAAATCAACAAAATTGTATTCTTTTTTAGATGTTTTTGGCCCTGGCTGGGTAGCTCAGTTGGTGAGAGGGTCATCCCAATACACCAAGATTGTGGGTTAGATCCCCAGTCACGGCACATACAAGAATCAACCAATGAATGTATAAATAAGTGGAACAACAAAACAATGTTTCTCTCTCCATCTCTATCTCAATAAAAAAAAATAAATTTTAAAGAGTTATTTTCCCCGTCTGTTTTGGCCCTTAAATAAATTTAAAAAGTCAACATAGACTTTTCCAAAAAAAATTCACTCATAGTTCTATTCAAATACTATTACTAGATAGTTCAACTTGGGATCTATTTTTTTCCTGGACATTCATTATATCCCATGTCAACTTTACATTCCCTGTTCTTCATCCAACTAGATCCCCAAATAAATGAGTTACTCTTCTTGGATATTCTATTCCTTGAAAGGTAGCACTCTCCTGCCAATTCTCAAAGAAGAAACTCTAGATCTTTTTCCGTACCAAATAATAACCAATTGCATTAGTCTTCCTTCTGAAATCTTATATCCACCCCTTTCTCCTTTGTTGCCATACAGCCAGCACAGTACTTAAATAGGAAATCATTGAAGATTTGTGGCTCAAGTGTATGTATTTGACTCTCCTGCCCAAATGGGACAGCTCCCCATTACCTGCAGGAGGAAACCCCAAAGCTTTCAAGCATAGTCCTCCATACCTGAGACTGTTACTCCTTCCATCACAGCCTTTGGGGTTTACTATTCCTCCCTCCCCCACCCCTCCGCCCACCCCCCATCCTTTGCTCAGCATTTCTCCTCTTGCTCAACCTTTATAGAAGTTCAAGCTTAGGCTGATGCTCATTAGAGAGCTTTAAAATTGTTTTCTTGCAAAGATGACAAATATATGGACCCCCTTCTTATTACTTATAAACTTCTTCTATAATCTACAGGTTTTTACACCACTAAAATAAAACAGGCATGAAAGCCTTTCACAATCATCTGTTAAAGGACTCTTATATCAAGCTAGGAGATAACAAATAAACCCTCATGTGAGGATAAAACTGCTGCGCAGGGCCTGCCATCTTGCATACACAGGTTTAGTTGCCTCAACCATTAGGCAAAACATGGTGATTAAGAAAATGTGTCTGTGCTCCACAATATCTGTGTCCCAACTGACAGTTTAACTCAATTGGTTTGTGTTTCTAGATGTATTTTAATGTAAAAAAAAAAAAAAAAAAAAAAGTACTTACATATTCAAGAAGGAATTTTTTTTCCTATTTAAATAGGATTCCTGATGTATTCAACATGCATTAATACTATTCCAAAATAATCAGTATTCTCTATGATTTTGGCTGTGGCTTTCTTTTGGAATTGAGAAAGAGGGAGATGGGGAGGGGGCGGTTTGCAGTAGAATAAACATTCATGAGATTCTCTCATTTTAGTCCTGGTGCCAAAGTTACACAAAACAGAAATAACCACAAAGAAAATGTAGACTTGTTTTTATATTTGCTACTGATATCATCAGCAGTCAAAAATTTGGACTAGTGGATCCCATCAAGTACATTCTAGACCTGATGTAAATTTTCTTGCAAGAGCCCAAATGTTTGTGTTCTTTCAAGGCGATGCTCTCCATTTACTTTCACCTCACGTCACCGGAATTTGTTGGTTCCATCTCTATGGAAACCATTCAGAGGGATGGTGAAGTCCACCACCCTCATGTGCACAGCTCTCCCTATCAGTGCTGGCGAGGTGAGCAGCACTCTCTGGCTCAGATCTGCTTTCGGAGAACAGAAAGGAACACTATTTAAAATGCACCCAAAAAAACAGGACTGAAAAGCAAAGAACACTGCCTCCCTCTCACACTGCTGGCGGCTCCTAAAGTAAATTAACACATCAGCTCACAGCCAGGAACCAATATGGTGAATGCTCTGTATGGCCACCAAGAGCGAAGGCCGCTGGCCAGTGTTCAGACAACCGAATGCTACAGCCCGTCTGTGTACTTATTTGTAAAGGGGAAGAAAGACTGGCCACTTGCTTTTGAAATCAAACTTGGAGTTTACCATTCAAACTTTCACCATCTTTTCACCACAGTGGAAAGATGCCCTCCGCAATGCAAATACTTTCACACACACAACAAAAGCTGAAAGACTAGAGTTTTGTCATTTCTTTCCTGTCTTGTTATTAATAAAGAAATGGAGTGTGTTGTAACTAAGAGCTCTGGATGGGGATGGCAAGGCAGGCGTGATTATGCCAACAGATCTGGCTCCTTTAATGATGGGATACAAGTAACTGCATCCAGGACAAAGCACTCTCACCAACCAGGACTACCTGTGCATTTTTGCAAAAGCAGACAAAAGATGCAAAGGTGCTATGCTGCCCACCTATGCCATGAGCTAAATAAATGGCTTGGTCCTCAAAACTACAAGTCTGGATCTGAGGCAGCAGATGAGGGCTGGCTGTACTGGTGGCCAAACACCCTCTCTCATTACACAGAAATGAGAATACTGCTCACTCACAATTCAACTTAATTCTGACAAAATTTTATTAAATATATTTTTAAAAGTTGCAAAGTGTTCAGCAAACATTTAAGATTTATTGCTGGGGAGTGTGCACCTGATATTTCAATAACTCATATGGAGATAAATTTCATAATTTCCCATAGGGAAGCCTACCTTCCCTTTACTAAAGTTGATTCGTCTTTAATATATGCTAACCTAAAAGACAATCTCTGAGCCCTGGCCGGTTAGCTCAGTTGATGAGAGCATCATCTCCAGACACCAAGGTTGTGGGTTTGATCCCCAGACAGGACACATACAAGAATTAACCAATGAATATATAAATAAGTGGAACAACAAATCAATGCCTCTCTCTGTCTCTCTCTCTCTCTCTCTCACCCCCTCTCTATCTCAAAGTCAATCAATAATTTTTAAAAAAAACCCAATCTCTGCATCTTACTATGAATGCCTTTCAATTGCAGAGGCCATCACTTATTCTATCCTCACATAATAACGGTCCTACTGGGTATTAAAATTACCTCATATACTAACTAAAAATAAAATCAGAAATTATCATTGCCTCCCCCACACTTCCTTTTTTTAAAAAAAGTAAACTTTGTTTAGCCTGGCCAGTGTTGCTCAATGGTTAAAAGTCAACCCATGCCCATTGGTTTGGCTTACAGGGGGTTGGGAGCATGAGTGTGCGGGGTGGGGGGCGGGGGGGGGGTGGAGGGGGAGGTTGGGGGTTAATGGGGGGGATGAGGACACATTTGTAATACCTTAACTAATAATAAAAAAAAATGAAAAAAAAAAAGAAGTAAACTATAAAAAAAAAAAAAAAAAAAGTCAACCCATGCACCAAGAGGTTGCCGGTTCAATTCCCAGTCAGGGCACATGCCTAGGTTTCAGGCTTGATCTCCAGTTGGGGGGTGTGCAGGAGGCAGCCGATTGATGTTTCTCTCTCATCGATGTTTCTATCTCTCTTTCTTTTCCTCTCTCTCTAAAATCAATAATAACATATTTTAGAAATAAATAAAATAAAATAAAATAAACTTTGTTTATTGAATGGAGAGAGAGAGAAATGTCGATTTGTTGTTCCACTTATTTTTGCATTCATTGGTTGATTCTTTTTTTTTTTTTTTCCATTGGTTGATTCTTGCATGTGCCCTGACCAGGGATTGAACCCCCAACCTTGGCATATCAGGACAACGCTCTAACTAACCAACTGAATACCTGGCCAGGGCTTGGTTTGTTTCTATGCTAGGAATAACTGCACCCAGGCCTTTGGAGACTAAGTCATCGGTGGAAATAAAGTTTCAATTCAAAGATACTGGTATATGCAATGACACTGATCCAAAAACAAGGGAAAGAAAGGCCCGGGAGTCCCCACCTTCCCCCCTCCACAGTCTGGCAGTATTTCCCAATGGGCAGAGGAAGAGAGGCCCAAATCTGCTCCCAGGCACTTTTGGAGCCATGGTCTCTACCTATCAAAAATATCCAAGGTGTTTTCTTACTTAGTATTGGAAAGGGAACCTGTTTCATTCTTTACATCACATAACAAGCAACAATGGAAAATAACAAAATACTATGGAAGTGGACATGGGAGGTTTACCTTAGGTGTGGAGGAGACACTTTTAGTATTGTGCAAGCAGTAGCCGCGAGAAAATGCAAGAACAAAGACAGACAGACATCACACACACACACACACACACACACGCACACGCACACGCACACGCACACGCACACACACACGCACACGCACACGCACACACCCTGAGGACTAGGAGTGAGTGAGGGGAGAACAGAACGAGCAGCTGAGCATGCACAGCTCAGCTCCTTCTTTTATGGTTTCCACTGGAGCCTGTTCACAGGCCTCACACGTTCTCTTTCTCTACAGAGAACTAAGTAATAAAGCTAATATTTTGATCTCCCTTTACCTGACATTGCCTTTTTTTTTTTTTCACTTGGTTGTGAATCTAGAATAGGAGTCAGGGAGAGACAATGGAGCCTCCTAAAATCCTGACGAAAGACAATGGACCAAGATCCTGGCTCACTGATTCCAACCTCTAAGACTGTCTATAACCCAAAACCTCAGTGTTTCCAAAGAGTAAAGCCCTGAATCTGCTCCCCTGCAAGTGTGACATCTTGCTCAGATGTCCTTACAAAGACAGAATAGGCATTAGGTCAGAGAAAGAAAGAGATTACCAGCATTCACAATTTAGAGCTCTAGGATGCTTTATGGGAATAAAAGCAGGAAGAGGCTTCTAGTTCCTCCACCAATTTGAGTAAGGAAATTTCCCGAGTCAGAGAAAGCCAGGTAAGTTCCTGGAGGTTAGAGACAGCACGAGTGCAGGGGTCAGTGGATAAGTTCTGAGGCCCCCAGGGGTAGGGGGTGTGGGAAAGTGGGGAGAACCATACAGATAAAATCACAATACTTCTGTTTTTCATCAAGTAACAAACACATTACCATCCTGAGTTCTCCAGTAAGTTCCGCAAAATAGTCTGTGGCACTGAGCAGTTATAGTAGCCCATGCCAATATACGACCTCCAGACCTGGTTTCGGCTGGAAATTGCACGCAGAGTTGCAAGGATTTCATTTTCGCCTGATTGTAAGAAAGAGAAAAATGTTACAGAGAGAAAGTGTCTCAAAAGAGAGCTCTCGTTATAGTTTTAAACCCTCTTTTTGTTTGGATAGTTATATAAAGAGAACAGCTGTATGGAAAACATAAGAACTGTCTCTCCCACCCCAAACACTAAGCACTACATGCAGAAATCTGAAAAACCCCCAAACAGCACTCAATTACTCCTCAAGGTTCCTCAGAATTTGGGGGCAGGGAGCTTTTGGTTTTGTCAGAATTGCCCAGTTTTAACACTTGTCTCATTCTAGGTTTCTTCTGTCCCCTTTCAATAAAAATTCTACTTTCTCTTAGTAAAATATTGTTTTCCCCTTTAAATCGACTTATAACAATAGTTGATATAAGTCTTAACATGTGGGCTACATTTTTCTCTAAAATTGCTTTACCTTGAACACCTTTACCTTTGCGTCACTGGAAGAGTTACTTATAAAAAGCCCTTCACCCCACCATGTAAAATATTAGTTGTAATAAAAGACCCATGTGTAGTTTTAACCAGAATTCCCACTAGGTTGCTTAGGTAATTAGGTAGAATTTCATAAAGTTCTTGGATGCAGGTGAAACCCGCTTTGGGGTCATTCATATAATGACAACAAAATAATAATATTTTGACATCTGACATTTTTAGTACTTACCTTTTGCCAGGTATTGTACCAAATGTTTTTCATGCAGCTAGGAAACTAAGGCTTGAAGAGGATCACTCAACTATGGCTACACTACTTTTGTTGTTGTTGTTGTTGTTAATCCTCACCCAAGGATGTTTTCCCCTTGATTTTTAGAGAGAGTGGAAGGGAGGGGGAGAGACAAGAGAGAGAGAGAACCACTGATGTGCCGGGAATTGAGATACATGCCCTTGACCGCAATGAAACCTGGAACCCTTCAGTCTGAAGGCTGGTGCTCTAGCCACTGAGCCAAACCAGCTAGGTCTACACTGCTTTAAATGAAAGGATAACAACCCAATCAGTCTAATTTCAGCTTCCACATGTTTCCCACTGGGCCAAGTTCGGACCGATAAAGGTATAGCCCTTATACTGAAAGATGCTTTCTAGATACAAGTGACCTTACATGGCTCTTTTTCTGCCTCTCTGCACCTAGGGAGATCACACTACTGCAATTTAACTGAGATTTAACTACTTAGGCAAATGTCTGGCTCCTTTAAGATCTTCTTAGGGACTCAGTAACTTAAATGGTGGAATTGATTGCTTTTATTGTTACAGTATCGGAAAAAAAGTCTAGGTACAGTAATCTCTAAGATGGCCAACTGGCTAAGAAGATGCTTCACATTGATTCTATCCTGCTGAACTCTATATGAATATTATTCTCATTAATCCTTCTTTATCCTCCATGAAAACACTTTCACCCTCCATCCCACCCCTCCCACTCCACATGCTTTCACGGGAAATAAGTTCACAACATATGTGCCATTTTGACAGACTGGGATAAGGAAAGAGAGGACAGTTTTGTAAGTATCAGTTTCATGAGTAAATATAACCCAACTACCGTATGATGGGCAATCTTGCCTTCTTTCACTGAAAGTTTAGGAAATAAAAGTGAAAGCATAAAAAAACAGGATCTGATGAGATATGCAAGCACAGCATCCTTAGGAACAATTCTGCAAGAAATCCAACCGCTTCCCAAGGACTTCTGAGGGCTGAGTGAGTGAGAAGCCCAGTAGGAGGGGAGATTAATGAGCAATTCCTGGCAGGCACATGACTCAGCAAGGCCAGCTTCAATTAAGATCCTGTGCAAGATATTCCTGTTTTATAGTATGCCATGAAGACAAAAGGGCCAGCTCTCAAATGAGAACAGTCTATAAAGGGCTTGTCAAATCACAAGTTTAACCTTTGGGAGCCACAGAGTATAGAATGATATGATTTCCCCCTACATTACAGAAAGATAATTCTATTGGTAGTATAGACAGGTCAGAGGGGAGGCCCTGGAAACAGGGAGAAATGGTAAGATACCAGCACACTAGTCCAGGAGGGAGATGGGCAAGGGAGTGTTGTGGTTGAACTGTGTCCCCCAAAATGGTACGTCGAAGCCCTAACCACAGGAACCTGTGAATGGGATCTCATTTGGAAATAGGGTTGCACTGATATAATCCAATTGAGATGAAATTGTGCTGTGTTAGAGTCAGTCCTAATTCAATGACCAGTGTCCTTACCAGAAATGGGGGATTTGGACGCAGAGCACACATACAAGGAGAGCACCATGTGATGGCAGAACGCTATAGGATCAGCAAGCCTGGCTTCTCAAGCTTGACTTTTCCTGTTATACCTCTTGAGTGATTAAAAGTTTTTTGTTTTTGTTATAAAATAAATTAAGCCACAGGCATCTAATGTACGCACAGAGAAAATTGTCACCAGCATCGTAATAGGCCGGCTGGAGTGGCTCAGTTAGTTGAGGGTTGTCTTGTGCATCCCTGGTCAGGGCACATACCTGGATTGTGGGTTCGATCCCAGTCAGGGAGTATACAGAAGGCAACCAATCGATGTTTCTCTCTCCTCTCTCTCTCTCTCTCTCTCTCTCTCTCTCTCTCTCTCTCTCTCTCTCTTTCTCTCTCTCTCTCTCCCAAAAATAATAACATCATAATAACTTTGCAAGATGACAGGTAGTTACTAGACTTATTGTGATCACTTTATAAGGTACATAAATGTTGAATATGTCATACACCTGATGCCGGGGTCCAACCCCAGCAGGTCCAGGGGTCCCCAAAGGCGTGGACGGAGTCAGCAAAGAAGGAATGACACAGAGACAGCGTTCAGTTGATCAGCAGCCTAGCCAGGATCTCCAGCCAGGATCTCCAGCCAAGTTCTGGTCTGGATCTCCAGAGAGGTTCTGTGTCCATGTTCTCTTGCTAGGTTCTCCAGCCAGGTTCAGTCACCAGATTCTAGTCAGGCTCTCTTCCCAACCTCTGCAGTCAGGTTCAGTTCAGGATCCCTTGCCATGCTCTCTCCAGCGAAGCTCCTCTGTCTGTAGGTTCTCTCTTCTTAGTTCTGTGTTCTGAGTTCTGTCTTCTTAGTTCTGTGTTCTGAGTTCTGTGTCTTTCTGTCTTGTTACATCTGTATTTATACCAGTTGATTCAATCCTATCAATCTCTATTACAAAGGTTAGGGCGTTTCTTATCTCCATTCCAGGGAGTAAAGATTTTGTAGCTTAAGCATGATTGCTCATAGTTAAAGTGATTAATTACCCGCCTGGCACTTAGTTGAGGGGTTTTATTACCTCCCTAACTTCAGGGGAAAATCCCTACCTGGGGATTCAACCTTTCTTGGAGAGGTGACCTTGGTTAAAACACAGCGCCAAGAAGGTGAGCAAACATATTAAGAACCGTATGCCATATATGCCAGGTCCCTTAAAACAGCAAGGATGGACCGGCTCCCGGCAACCTGAAACTCATGTAATATTGTACATCAACTATATTTTAATAAAATTAAATTTTTTTAAAGTTTTTTTTTAACTCCTTAAAAGGTTGGATTGTAGCAAGTGAGTTAATGGAAACTGAGTAAAATAAATGAATCCCCAGAGGCACCAGGAGATGGCTGCCCTGGACTCAGTACAGCCCCTCTGCTCCTAAGATCTTCCCCCTGGAACTCTCTCAGCTGGAAACATCTGTGTCTGTATTGATCATTTTTAGGTTTCCATGTATTATCTATCATTATTTTGTTCTTCATTTATGCCAATTGGCCTTTTAAAATTTCCAAGTATTTCATTCAAGTGCATAAAACATCAGCGGCTTCTGTGAGAGGAATGCTGATATGTATCTGGACACTAGTAAACTCTCAACTAGAATGAAGGAGGAATCTAATGTTTCCTTTTGCAAGAAAATGCATTCTCTCATCTCTCCCAGTGGGGCTGTCCAGGCAGAACCCCAGTGAGAGCCTCTGCTACAGCCCAGTTCCTTCCTCTTTCCTTCAGCAGCCTCCTGCCACCCAGGCCCTGGTCCTGTCCTGCCATATACCTTCAACAGTCAGGAAGAGAAGACCTCCAACCAGACCAGCCAGGAGCCCACTGGCACCTTCCCCATCAGCTCAGATACATACCAGCATCCCTTACAGCTGCCACTATGCCTTACACAGGAATGAAACTCTTTTTTTTTTTTTTTTTTTTAATATATTTTCTTGATTTTTTACAGAGAGGAAGGGATAGAGATAGAGAGTCAGAAACATCGATGAGAGAGAAACATCGATCAGCCGCCTCCTGCACATCCCCCACTGGGGATGTGCCCGCAACCCAGGTACATGCCCTTGACCGGAATTGAACCTGGGACCCCTCAGTCCGCAGGCCGACGCTCTATCCACTGAGCCAAACCGGTTTCGGCAGGAATGAAACTCTTGAACGAATTTAAAAGCTAATTGAATTGGCATAGATGAAGAGTAAAATAGTTAATTACAGCTAAGACCCAGAAGCACAAATACTATATGGTCCAACTTGAGACACAAAAGTCCCTAATCCTGTAACACATATACTCTAGTTCCTACAGGACCAACCTCCTCAATACTAGAGAGCTCTCCCTTCCCCTAGCTTGGGGCTATTCTGAATATTCCCTACTGGCCCCAATTAAGCCTGGTCTTTTTTTTTTTTTCCCCACATGCTGATAATATGGCTTTATTTGGCTTAGTTTGGTCTTTACAACCAATTTTACCTTCTGCTGGGAACAAAGTGAGTTAATGGAATGAGCAGTCCTCTGTACACCAAGCTAATGGACACTCCTGAGCGTAGGGTAGGTACTTGGTCATGCTTCTGAAAGTGAGAATGGTGTGAGAAGCCCTTCCCATCCACTCATCCATTGCTCATGACCAAACTTCCTAGCAGAGAGTTAAGCTGCTTCTTACAGTGATAAAATCAAGACCTCGGGCTTTACCTATCACATATCATGAAAACATTTCCCAAACACACAGCGTAGTATCTGCATTGTTTGTTCACTGGAGGCCGTTTCTCATGTCCACTAATGAAATCTCACTTTTGGCTCATTGGGCAGAAGAGCAAACCCAGTGTATTTAGGAGCCCAGAGTTTGAATTCCTATGTTAAATGATGCCAACAGACATGGAGAAAAGGAAGGAGAGGGAAAAGTCCACATCAGAGATCTACCTGCTGAACCAATCTGAAATGGAACACAGCAGGACCCGTCTCTCAGAGCAAGTTTATGGGTATAATTCGTCTAAATAGAAGCCCCAGTCTTAGCCAGGCAATATCCACCACTGCACTTCACAGTACATGTAGATTCCTTTCTCCCTTGGAGAACAATTCTTTTCTAGAAAAACAAGTGTGGGATCTGGATCCAAAGTGGTAACCTTTTCCCCTACATCGTAAGAGAAGCATTACAAAAAGGCAATTGTGTCATCTCAAGCCCAGGCAGCCCAAGGAAATTTGTGTGAACAAAGAGGAGAAAGGAAAGACTTCATATTTCCCCCAGAGCAAACCCCATCGCACATTCCTCACACTTTTCCTTCCCCCTTAACAGCTTCCTCCTGTAAACAGGCCCAATTCCTGTAACTCTCTCTTCCTTGTGGATGTCAGTGAAACTGAGGTGGGGGCGGGTGTGAAACAGAATGAGAAAGGGAGTATCCTTTAAAAAAAATCATAAATACAGCTGGGCTGGTGTGGCTCAGTGGTTGAGTGTCGACATCGACCTATGAACCAGGAGGTCACAGTTCAATTCCCAGCCAGGGCAGATGCCTGGGTTGTGGGCTCAATCCCCAGTGTGGGGCATGCAGGAGGTCTCTCTCATCACTGATGTTTCTATTTCTCTCCCTCTCCTTTCCTCTCTGAAATCAGTACAAATATTTTTTTAAAAATACAAACTCAAATACAGAGATAAAATTGATGGTTCCCAGAGGGGAGGGGGGTTGAGGGACTAGGTGAAAAAGGTGAAGGGGTTAAGAAGTACACATTGGTAGTTACAAAATAATCAGGGGAATATAATATACAGCATAACAAATGATACTGTTATAACTATGTGTGGTGCCAGGTGGGTACTGGAAATATGGGCGGGCACTCTGTCAAGTGTATGATTGCATAACCACTATGTACATCTGAAACAAAAGCAAAATAAAACTGAATGTACGCTGCAATTTAAAAATAAAAAATTTTAAATGTATAAAGATACTGTCATTCCCCAGATGCCTGCCTGGCAAGCCTGGCAGGGCAGCCAGACCAGACGCTGTATATTATCGTGCACTCCACGCCATGAAAACCCTCAAGCTACCCATCAGGAATCTCAGCAGTAAGTGCTTTCCTGGTGGAAAAATAAAACGCCTGCTTCTGATCCCTCGGAACATTGCATAATGCCCTCGCCCTAATGTACCAAGAACAGAGTGCATTGCCCTCGGCACCACTCCAGAAAAGTCTGCAGGTGGGTCTCACATAATCCCTACTTCTTAGAATTCAGAAGAAATGCTTTCTCCTTACATAATTCCACATAAGAGCCTATTCAATAGTGACTCCTTCATCACTGTCACCTAAAATATCAAGGAGAACCTTGTACCAACTGCTCCACCACATGAATACTTCCTAACAGGAATAAGCCGATTTAACTGTTAAATACTCAATACACTCGTGGGGCTAGGTTCTAATTTCCCATATAAGTGAATTTTGACAAGAACTGGAAAAATATCATCAGAATGGACAGGCAGGCTGGGTCAAGATACCTGCTACACCTAAACACACATGTCTACACACTGTTCCCCACCCTTAACCCATTTCCCTAAACACATTATGATTATTTTTGCCCTAATCCTGTCAGGCTCTTCCCCATCTTCTTGTTCAGCCAATTAATACCCCACCTCTCCCAGCCCCAAATGATCCACAGGAATTAGACTCCTTGGCCAGGCACCTCATGGTAAAAGGAGCTGAAGAATTGCCAAACTGTTTCTGGTGACTCCTTGGTCCCTCCTCTCCAAAGATGTGCACAGTCCCTGCAGCTATTCCTGCTCTCTCAAAAGACACACCGACTCTATATATTTGAACCAGCTGTAGGAAAACCAAAACAGCACCCCACAGTGGGGAAGCTGGAATGAGGGGCACCATGTTGGTTATTAACTCTTTGAACTTGGGTCACGCTGCTTTCTGTGGGAGGCCTCCTCCATTGCCTCTCTTTATTCAAGCTATGAAAATAGTTTCAAGAAACATTACAATTCATAATATTTATCTGGAACACTAGTTGACCTACATAACTGGTCAAAAGATCAGTTTGAAATGAGGATCAGGGTGGAAGTCCTGGAGTATTTGTTTTTCTTCTTTGCTGCCCTGTGGGTACATTTTTATGGCCAGCAGAGCAAGAACAAAAAGGGAAGAATATGTTCTAACAGTCCAACTCAAGCAATCTAACACACTTGCAGAAAAAAGATATTATTTTATAGATCAAAGAATAAGCCTATGGAGAAATCTGTAGACCATCCTAGAATCTCAACTACTAAATTATAATCTCTGTGTGGGCAGAGGCATAGTGGGTTGCTATGCACATAGTAGGTCCTTAGGAAATACACGTGAGTCAAGGTGTTGTAATGAAAATGCACTTAAACTCCCACATACAGCTAGCTCAATATTCATAATAACTCACCCATCACAGAATCCATGATGGCAAATCAATGCACAAATTGTTCTCATGTCCCTAAAAGCATGAGTGTCAGAGAAACATTTATAAATGGAAACTTGCAGCTATTAAGCAAGTTCTGTGAAATAATGCAGTGCCTACAATAATTATGGATTTTCCAAAATTGTTTCCCTATTTTCTAATCAATTAGTATGTTGATAATATACTAGTAGACATTGAAAATCCTTATTAAAATTCCCAGTTTGCATTTTTATAGAAATACTTTGGGTTTCATAAGTAAAGCAAACCTAAGAAGTTAAAGTGAGATGAGCTATTCACACATCACATGATGGAGACTTATTAAATCAAGGTCCAGTGCTATTTGGTGGGGTGGAAAGAGTACACAAAGAGTAGAAGTCAAAACAATGACCTGCCCGAAAGCAGCTCGCAACCTTTGTAGGCTAACACCTGACCCAAAGCTCCTGAATTCACTCAGAGACAGGGGTCACTGAGCTTCCATCTTGGTGGACTGTCCTTATGTCTTCAAAACCCTAAGAAAGGTCCAGAATATGGCACTGGGACCCACAACCCCCTGCCTAAACATTTATCACCCAGCCTCTTGCATTACTCCATCTCAGACTGCTCTGTCTCCCTTCTTTTATATGCTCCATTCCCCAACATCCTGGCTTCCACTTTCTTCGCCATACTCCATCCGTAGGAAATCTCACCCATGCCCATGAATTCATTCACAAGACTCACTGCACCTGCAACTCCACCTCTTATCTCTCTCTTGAGCTCTAGACTCATATTTCCAACTATTGCTTCAACTTTTCCAGATCATGTTCCATGAGCACCTCCAACTCAATTCTGCTCAAATTCTTGATCTTGCCTTCCTCCGGGACCGTCTTCTCCCTAGTCCTTCTCCGTTAATGACATCACCATCACCCCAACACACTCAGCCGAGAAAGTGACTGACAGCCCCACCTGCTGCTCCTCTGGATCAAGCATCATATTTGTACAGAAACCATACTTCCCACAGGCTGCTCCCAGCCAATTACCAAGCCCAGCAGGAGAACTAATGCTGATCCATTACTGCAAGCCGTGACTCCCATTCGGGCTCACCAAACTTTCTTATATCTGTGCTGCAGCCTAAAATTTTTCCTACATAATCCTCCTTCCATCTGTCTCCCCTCCTTCCACCAAGGTCAGAACTACATCACAATCTAAAGGCTCCCCGGCCTTCTCCTGCTCCCACCCCCCAATAAATTTCTTATATATCTAATGCTGTCTTGATGACTGCTTCATGGTAGACCTGAACTAATTCGCATTTAACTTCTCACCTATAAATTCTCCAGCAATCTGTTTGCCTCCTTGTCGCCAACCTCAGAGGCACTCTGCAAAACACAGAGCTATTGTGTTGAATTGTGTCATTTCTCTCTGTAATAACTGTTAATGTTTCCCCATTATGTAGAAGACAAATCTCTTCTTAGATTGAAGACAATCTCTTATCAGGTTCTGAGCCCTCCATACCTTACTTTCCATGACTCTTTGTAGCCTACTGTTCTATACACAATCTGCCAAATAACCATATATGTCCAATTCCATGCCTCTGCTCATGTCATACCCTCAGCCAAACCATTCCTCTTATTTGCAGAACTATCTATCTCCCTATCACTTGTAACCTACACTTACTCAGGGATCATATCTTTACCATCCTTTACCTCCCAGTAAATGAAGAATAAAAGTAGATAGAGGAAGCTGTGAAAATAGATTTGGTAATAGCTTGTAATTCATGGTGATGAAGGTGAGTAGGCTAGAACATTTAGTATATGGGTAAATGCTTCTATGCACCTTAATACTAGTAGTCCTCAAGAGTAACACTGTATTTACAATACAGTATAATTGACTTCATTTTGAGAGTAAACGTATTTTTTAAAGTTAGATAAAACATTGTAATTTAACATAGGAAGTATGCTAATTTAGATGAATGTGGTAGTTTTTTTTAAAATGTCTTCAAAGGATTTTTAGGGCAGTGAAACTATTCTGGATGATGCTATACTGGTCATACATGTCATTATACGTTTGTCCAAACCCATAGATTGTACAACACCAAGAGTGAACCCTAATGTAAACTATGGACTTTAGGTGATAATGTGCCAATGTAGTCCCATCAGTTGTAATAAATGTACCACATGATTAGAGGGTTGGAACTTTCAGCCCCTCCCACAGACCTCTGGGAAGGGGAAGAAGGGAAATGTTCAGATGAAGCTCTAGAACAAAAAATTTGATGAGTTTCTGGGATGGTTGCTGGGAGGGTGGCCCACCTCCAGAGGACAGAAGCTCCTGTGCTCAGGATCCTTCTGGATCTCACCCTATGTGCCTCACCATTTGGGTGTCCACAGGTATCCTGTATAATATCATTTATAATAAACTGGTAAACTTCAGATGTTTATCTGAGTTCTGCGAGCCACTCCAACAAATTAATCAAACCCAAGGAGTGAGTCATGAAAACCTTCAATTTATAGCTTGTTGGTCAGAAGCATGGGTGACAACCTGGACTTGCTATTGACATCTAAAGTAGGGGAAGTCTTGGGAACTGAGTCTTTAATCTATGAGATCTGATGCTATCTCCAGATAGATAATGTCAGAATTGAGTTCAATTGTAGGACACCAGTGAGTGTCCATATGAATTGCTTGGTGGTACTGGAAAACACTCCAGAATCCCCAAATGATTATAACATAATTATTCTGATAAGATTAAATCAAAGATGGGACTACAACAATACTCATGCTCCCATAATTATACTTTTTGCACATTGCATTTTGCCATTTTCTTTTTCAGAGCAAAGGTACTACCTTTATTTATTTGAGTCTTTTTCTTCTTATAATACATGCACACACAAAATCATCAATGTAAAGATATTGTCCTTGCTTCTTACAGAAAAAAGTTATATTTCAATTCTTTACATTGTTTCAGAAATCCCAGTTGTTTCTATTCAATTTCACATAATTTCTGAACACTCACAGCATTTTATCCATAGTTCTCATGGACTTGAGACTTTTTAACTTTCTGACTTAATTTATTACAAAGGTAAGATGTAAAAGCTCCTTGAGGAGAGTGATTTTATATATATATCTCACAGTACCTTGCACAAAGCAAATGGCCAATAAACATTTAACAATTAGGCAACAGATTGACTAAAGTTATCAGTCAGATCTTCAGGGATCTGCCTACCAGGAATTAATGACAAAAATATAAGGACTCTATTGTGAGAGAATGAATTACACAGATGGTGGCCAGACCTTATATAACCATAGAACGTACATCCTGCAGCAACCTACCTTACCTACAATAAAGAAACCAACCCCCTTACTTACAATAAACCACCCCAGAAGCCAGCCTGCTATAAGTTAGACTTGCAGAATGACAATCCAGGAAACTGCACAATAACTTCTGTAATAATCGGCCCCAAATGGCTAGGATTAATAACTGACAGCTTCCTTAATTGTGATCCCTGCTTCCAATTTAGGACCAATCAGACAAAGTGAAATATGCAACCCTAACCAAGCACATAGGAAGCCCTGCTTCTAATTAGCCTACCTGTAGCTTCTCCATGCCAACAGCCTCCAAAAAGGTAACACCTTAAAAGCCTTTCCTTTACTCCACAAGGTGGCTTACCCACTCCTCCGCCAAAACAAAAGGCTAAATCCTACAGCAGGTTCAGAATAAATAATGTTTGCTTTCACCATTTGGTTGATCTTTGCTTATTTCCACAATTGTGGAAATTCATATTCAACTAGGATGATTCCAATTGGAATTGAAGATGAAATATTAATTTAAGCTGGAACTGAAGGAGCAAGGAATGCCCAAGGGAGAGCTCTGTCATAGACTGAGGAGCCTATAGGCAGGGCCTGATAACAGACATCATTTGGTTGGAAGACAACTGTCAGCCACAGCCTGGAGAACAGCTGTCCCAGCTATCTAGGTGTCCTTGGGGTCAGTTCAGGTGAGTGCCCAACCCCACTGGGGTGACAGAGTAACCACCTCAGCTGCATTACACAACACCCCCTCTCTCTGCTCACTGCCCTCCATTAAAAATTACTCTAAGTGCCCTGGCTGGGTAGCTCAGTTGGTTAGAGTATCATCCTGACATGCCAAGGTTCAGGCCCCAGTTAGGGCACATACAAAAATCAACCAATGAATGCATAAATAAGTGAAACAACAAACCAATGTGTTTCTCTCTCCCTTCCTCTCTCAAATAATTAAAAAAAAAATCACTCTAAGACTTAGAGTCTAAGTGATGTAATGTAGAACATTAAGTTTCCACAAGTCTCAGAGGCTCGGTTCTGGTTGACCAACTTGAACATTTAGTTTCTTCTCTCTTCCTAAGCATACGCATGCCCACAATAAGCAAAGTGCAATTTTGTATAAACTTTAAACCCTGCAGCATCTGTGAAATCATGGGCTAGTTCAGTAATTTCAGTTCAGAGATGATCTCCCTGAAAGTACTACACGGTGAGGCATACCATACCTGAAAGTCATTGGCTTCAACTTTAAAGTATTTCTAAATTTTGTATTAATTACAAAATAAAAAATTGTTATTGTAGGAAATCTAGAAAAAGCAGAGTAACAAAAAGAAAGCTAAAATCATCCATAATGACTATCAAGAGAAACAAATGTTCCGTCTTTTTTTTCCCCCCTTATGTATGTGGATGAGGGAGGGGGGATTCACTAAATAGGATGAAACTGATAGGGCTTTGAACTGAGTAGCTTTGCGTATTTCTCTAAATATGACTTACTGAGAAGCCAATTGATAATCAAAGTTTTCTTTCAAGGCACTTCCTGAAGTGCCCAAGGGTAGAGAAAAGATCCTACATGACAGGTGAACCATCTGTACTTCCCTGATTCTGTCAGGACACTCTGTCCTGTACATGCTGGTCCCTCTGCCTGCAGCAGCCTCTCCCAGCCTTGTCCAGCAGAGCATCACTGCCCATCCTTCAAGACCTAGCCTCAGTCCTGCACCCTGGCAGCAAGAAGTGTCCCATACCTGTGCTCTCAGCACACCACTGCATTTCCATAGGGCAGTTGGCAAATGGCAGTGATTCCAGTGTGACTGGATTTGTGCACATCCATAAACTGGATACTTCAGAGAGTCAGGACAGAAATTTTCTAGTTTATACACCCACCCGCTTGCAGAGGACACAATGAAGACAGGGTAGACAGGGTGGTTGGAGTGTGGACAGTGGAGCTAGTCTGCCTGGGTTAGGTTGAATTTTGTCTTCACTGCTTACCAGCTGTGACCTTGGGCAAGTTACGTGTCCTTTGTATTCCATGGGTTCTTCTTTAAAACAGAGGTGAAAATGGTATTTGCCTCACAGGTCAATAAGGATTAAATTAACACATGAAAGTACTTTACAGCCGAAACCGGTTTGGCTCAGTGGATAGAGCGTCGGCCTGCGGACTGAAAGGTCCCAGGTTTGATTCCGGTAAAGGGCATGTACCTGGGTTGCGGGCATATCCCCAGTAGGAGATGTGCAGGAGGCAGCTGATCGATGTTTCTCTCTCATTGATGTTTCTAACTCTCTATCTCTCTCCCTTCCTCTCTGTAAAAAATCAATAAAATATATTAAAAAAAAAAAAAAAGTACTTTACAAGGTACCCAGTACAGGGTAAGCACTACATAAACTCTTGAGATTATTAAGAGCTAACTCACATATCTCCATGCTGCTTATAGTTCTCACAATAATTTTACTCAGTTATGAGGGCACTGAGGACTCATGACTAGCTCTTACTAGTTTTCTCTGTACATGGCGAACAAATATGTGGTCCAGATTCCTCTCTGACTACAATAGAACACAGGCATTCATGTGGAACCAAGTTTGGATAACGCTGCCTCACTATTAAATAGAAATGCTACTATTGGACCAATTTGCTCACCCTATGTGGAGAATATTCATTACCCAAGAAGCAAGTTCTGCTGCAGAGCTAGTCTGCTTCAGGACAAGGGAAGACTCCGGACTACGCAATTATTTTCTGAGTCAGCTCAGACCAACCAGATGGAACTAGGCTCAAATCTCATAGAAGCTGCTGAGTTTAAAGTTTACACATAAGTCTCCAATTACTTATCAAAAGTATACTTCCGCCCTGACTGGTTTGGCTCAGTGGATAGAGCGTTGGCCTGCGGACTGAAGGGTCCCGGGTTCGATTCTGGTCAAGGGCATATGCCCGGGTTGTGGGCTCCATCCCCAGTAGGGGGCATGCAGGAAGCAGCCAATCAATGATTGTTTCTCATCGCTGATGTTTCTATCTCTCTCCTCCTCTCCCTTCCTCTCTGAAATCAATAAAAACATATTTTTTAAAAAGTGTGCTTCAAATCCTGGCCAGTGTGACTTAGTTGGTTGAAGCATTGTCCTGTACATCAAAAGGTGGCAGGTTCAATTCCTGGTCAGGGCATATACCCAGGTTGCATGTTTGATCCCTGGCCAGGTTGAGTACCGATCAATGTTTCTCTCTCTCCCTCTCTCTCAAATCAATAAAAACATTTTTTAAAAAAAAAAAAAAATTCATTTCCAAGTGGGGAGAGACACAGAGAAATAGGGAGACGGGGAGGGAGAGGGACAGGGCGAAGAAATGGAAGCCCCCGATGTTCAAATTATTCTGCTAGAAACAAGCTGAACTAAAAAAGGACAGACAACTCTGACACATTTCCTAGGCTTTAATACTCCTAAAGAACATCCTATTTTAGATTATATTGTAAGAAGTGCTGACCTAAATATTCTAACTTTGAAAGTCCCAGAAAGGCATTTACTTGTTCATATATTTACTTAAAGCCATATATTTACTTAAAGCTTGCTTTAAAAATATGCAACTCTTCATTCTTTAAACATCCAATGAATCAGGATTAAGATTTCCTCAAACGGAAATAGATAAGGCTTCCAGCTACGCCTAGGTCTGAATCACTTCAACAGAACAAAACGTGCAGATCTTCCTCTATGAGCAAAGGTACAGCCATCTGTCGCGCCGGTCATCCTCTGTTCAGGGAAACTGGTTCAGATTTGAAACCAACAAGCAGCCTCAGCACAGCCTGACTTACATTAGCCAGCCGCAGATGGACTGGCTTCATACTCCAACCTATCTACCTTAACACAAAATAAAGCTTGCCTTCCATATATCCTCTCTGTCCTAAAACCTAAAACAAAACAACCCGATTGACAAGAGCTCTTCAGTTCTGCCTGTCCCTTTGACTGGTGGATTCATGCCTAAGTCCTGGAAAACCTCTGAAAGGCAATCTTCAGACTATTGAAAACATTTAAATAGAAAATAAAGTTCTAAGAAAGTCTGTGAGTAAATTAAGCTCTCTGAATAAAACATTTAATCTTATTTGTGTGCTTCTCTATAAAAATTGTTCACACTTAAAAAAAGTACTGCTGCCTTTCCGTAGGTATAAATAATAAAATATAAGTGTGAGATAAGAGAACAATTAAAAGCTATTCTGGTATAAAGAACCATGGGCTTGGAGGCCAGATGTCTGGGTCTCCCCCATTTGTGTGTGACTCCCCTGGCTGCATGGCTATAGGCAATTCCTTTGTCCCTTCTGAGTCTCTATCCTGATCTGCAGACGTGATGAAACTTCTCAACCCAAAGGATGAGAGAACCGGCCCAGTCGGTGCCTGAGAACGGAGACGCCCGCCCACGTGTCGGTGCACTGCCTCCCCTGGGAAGTTTGCAGGGACCTCGAGAGCCCTGCGATGAAGACCTAGAAAGGCGCTGCATCAGCCCCATCCGAGGGTACAAAACTGACTGCTTATGGGACTAAATGTTCCACTCTCTCCCTCACCTTGACGCATCCGCCGCTGTTCTGTTTAAATAAACATACTCATTCCCGGTCTTGAGCAATCCTAACCTAGAGCTGGACTTTCAGAGACCACAGAAGACAACCGGCCAGAGACAGCGGCGACTAAGGAGCCCTCCCGGCCACTTACAAACGGGGTCTTCCATTTTCAAGGGCCTTTTCAAACGGATGCTCGCGGGGACCGTCTTCTCCATCAATTCATCAATGCTCTAGAATTAAAACGCGAGACGGTGAACACGAACACGGGAGGAAAATGCTTCGGAATTAAGAGAGTCACCTCTGAGTGTTGCATCTGCAAAGACTTGTGGGAACCTCACTTAAGTCGCCTAATTATGGTTCCTTTTTAAAAAAGGAAAGAACAACTTTGAAAAAACAACAACCAGAAATCGCTTGGAGCAAAGAAAATGATGAAGTGGGGTAGTGATTGGGCCACTCCGGGTTGGATTGCAGCCGGCAACGGGAGGTAATCGGATAAACTAGGAGTTCCTCCTCTCTCAAAGTTAGGACTAATCAGTTAGGGGCGACTTGGGCTGAAAAAAACAAACGGTTTTGAAGCGCGAAGAGAAAATACGCGGGCAGGAGAAGGCTGGGGTACGGAGGACCGAGCGCGCGGACTCGCTTCCCCTCCAGGGCCCGGCACCCGGACGCGGGTCCCACGCGGAGCAAGACAGAGCGCGGGCGGGGGGTCGGGAGGCCGCGCCGGCAGAACCCGGGCGGGGCGGGGCGAGGTCCCCAGGGCCGGAGGGGGGTCCTTACCGCCAGCCCCAGGGCCTGTAGCATCTCCCTCTGGTCTTTGTCCCCAGGTCCGATGTGCCTCCGGGCGAAGTCGTCGTGTCTGGGGAGGAGGCGCTCGAGAAGGCGCGAGGCCCCAGCCCCGCCGCGGTCCCCACCGCCGCTCCTGTTGTCACGGCTCTGCTGCACGCAACGCCGCCCCGCGCCTCCCGCCAGGCGGCGGCCGCCGGGGACCCCGCAGCCCAGACGCAGCCCCCAGGCCCTGGCGCACGTCTGCATGGTCGCAGCCACCGTCTCCAGCCCCGGACCGCAAGAGTCAGCGGCGCTCTCGGCCCGTCTTCTGGTCGCGGTCCCTCTGGTGGCGGCTGCCTCGGGTCTGGAGTCCCTTCCCAGAGGATGACCGGCGCGGCAGGAGGAGGTGCGGACGCTCCCGGGCGATGAACGGGCGGCGCGCACAGCCCGGACACGCGCGCAAAGTTGTTGCTCCACTCCAGGCACCTGCTCCGCACACTTTAAGCGTCGCCCTGGGGGCGGGCGGTGGGAATGGGGCCGGCGAACGCTCGGCCAATGGGAGTGAACGGAGGGTAGGGGGCGGAGGCGGACCCCACCCCGCCCCTTCTCCCTGCCCCCTTTTCGGGCGCTGGCTCCCGGCATCCTCAGTCATTCCTGCTCCATCTCTGGCTGATGGCAGATGCTGAGGCACACCAAGTGGGGACGCCAGTCTGGGATCTCGCTCACGCGGGATCCGGGTGGACGGCCGCGGGCGAAGTGCCTAAGGGACTCAGCGGAGATGGAAGGTGATTCTGACCCGGAGGCCAGACACTTTGAGTTGGTTAGTTTCCATGCATGAATGTTGGAGTACCTTGCCCTCTGCATCTCATGGAAACCAATGTGGGCAGATGAGAGTTCTCTTATAGTGTAGGATGGTGGGCAAGTTACTCAACCTCCACCTCTGAGCTTCAATTTTGTCATCTCACAGAGTTGAATGGAATTTAAAAATATACACATATATGTATATTCTGTGTATATATATTGTGCATGGGAAAATACAATATATATTAAGGTGTACATTTTGCACTCTCATCTTAGTTGGAAAATTATTTATACCTAGGTATTTTGTAAATCTAAGCTATCTCTTGAGATTTTTATTAAAAGACAACTTTCAAACTTCCAATTGTCCTTCTAATATGAGGAAGAGAGTGGGACCAAAATCATCAGAACATTACTCGTACTTAGACTAGGGCAAAAGAGAACCTGACCTCTTGCTCCTCCTCTTCTCTAAGCTTACTCCTTTAATCATGCTCCGCATACTCTAGGTTCTGGAGCTGACTGGCACAGAGGCTAGGGGAGAGGCAGAAAAGTATAAAAGCTAGAACATTAGGCAGTGTGTGTGTGTGTGTGTGTGTGTGTGTGTGTGTGCGCGTGCGTAAGGCAGGGTAGATGTTAATCTTCTGATAAAAAGATACACTTGTGTGAGCACTGGAAAATGGGATAAAAGCAGAAACCATTGTTTTTGTTTCTCTGGCAACAGCACACAGATGCATGGGTGGTAGGAGACAAGAAGTACTTCTTTACCAGTCACTCACAATGGAAGAGCAGGGCCGCTGTTCTCACAATGGAAATCTCCTGTGGTTTTCCAGCCTAGGCAGCAGCAAGAATATTTTGCTGTCCTGGACTACAGACAGTTTCAGTGATTGACCTGAAAATAGGTCTGTCTACCCTGTCTTGCTCTTCCAATCTTTCCAATGGCTTTATATGCACCTATTACTGGCATTTTAATCCTCCTGTGCTTGAAAAACGTATGAGTGTTTTTATTTGTTTGTTTCCTAAATAATTTTTAACAGAGACCGTAACTAAGGCCAAAGGTGGCTTTAGAAAACTGACCCTCAAAGATAGGAATCTAGGACCAGCTATCTGACTTGGTTCTGTTTTAAGTCAATGATAATATTATCACTAGTCAAAAATGAGATCATGATAGTCTTGGACATGAAATGGAAGCAATCACTTAAATTATCAGTGGAGAATAAAGTGTCTATTGAAGACATGTCTCTGCTAGCTTAGACTCTCTGGTAGGAATGGTTTCTAGAAGGACCACTGAGAGAGCTAGTAGCTTCTGAACGCCCTGGAGAGTTTACAGAATAAAATGACAGCTCAGAGAACTAGAGAGCTTCAATACTCTAAAAGAATTTCTTAACTTCTGTAGCTGCAGAAAGTATTTACATATTAGACTCAATGTTTGATCCTGCAGATTGCCAAATTATCACAGGAGTTGAATTCACAGTCTTCTTAGGTCTTATATGTGAAAGTTTGGGATTAATTTAAAACCCAAAGACTTGGAATAGGGACATTTTGGTAGTTTGCATTAAATTTGATTATCTTGAACCCCCAAATCCCAGAGTCCTCCTTGCTTGCTGAAGCAGTCTCTCTGCCCCTCTCTGAGATACTGGCCATCCCTTGCTTGAAGATCCCATAATGGCTTCACTAAAGCATCAATCTTGCAAAGGTGTGCCAGTGATTCTTTACCTCTGTGTCCACAACCAGAATCAGATCTCCCTATACCCTAGGAAGTTGGATAAGACATCTGACACCAGAGGAGAAGTGAATATAGGGAAAGAATTACAAGCTACTGCTCATGTATATTGACACTAGAGGGTTTCTGTGTAGGACTGGGTTCTAGAACAAGGAAGAAGGAATATAATATTGAGATTGTTGATATATTATAGCACCAGAGATTCTAAATTCAGTGTATTAGCTCAATCAGCCAGGAGTGGCCCTAAGGATTTTCTCAGTTGATTGACTGAAACCAGACTCAACAATGGCCTTCATTAAATTAGATATTAGTTTAAGATACTAGAAATTTCTTGATATAATAGAGAAGAAAGGATCCAAAGGTTTTGTGAGATATAAATGTTGGAATGGATTGATCACGTGCAACATACTCTTCAACCCTCTCAGTGTATCTCTCAGAAGGGCAGAGAGGACAGTCATTTCACCTAAACATCGAGAAATCTCTTGGTAAGAGGAGCAGCAGTGTTCCTGTACTTCTATGCTGGCACCTGTGAGATGATGGTGGAAGATGCCACTTGTTGAAATGGGCTCTCTCATTTCAATGTGGTAGAGGCCAGTGGCAGCACTTTAACACAGAGAAAAGTGGACAAGCTTGCTGTAATGGACAGCAGAGTCAGAGAGGTAATAATCAGGCTTGATCTACAGGGATCTTTGGTGCTCACTAATTAATGAGCAGCCTATGATAATTTTAGTTAATCTGGTGAACCAAAATTTGATGTCACCCAAATGGAGAGAGACCCAATCTCTCAAGCAGTTATCTTACCTACCTGGTTCATAGACCCAGAGCCTCTCAGATGAAGGGAACCTGAAGAAGGAATCCTTGAGCCCTGGCCAGGTGGCTCAGTTAGTTGGAGCATTGTCAGGTACACCAAAGGGTTTCTGGGTCACTTCCAGGTCAGGGAACATGCCTAGGTTCAATCCCTGGTCGGGGTGCATGCAGGAGACAGAAGTCAACAGATTGATGTTTCTCTCTCTCTCAAAAAAATAAAATAAATAAAATAAAATAAAAATATATCCTTGGGTGGGGATTTAAAAAAACCCTTGAGAAAAGATCTTATGATCCTGCTATAAATATACATACATATAAGATATCTGTGTCATTACCAAGTATGATGGTTAATTTTGTGTATCAATTTGGATGGGCCATAGCATCCAGATATGTGGTCAACCATTCTGGATGTTTCTATGAGAATGTTTTGGTTGAGATTAACATTGAAATCAGGAGACTTTAAGTAAAGTAGATTGCCCTCCATAAAGTGGATGGGCCTCATCCAATCAGTTGAAGACTTGAATTGAACAAAAGACTGATCTCCCCTGAGTAAGAAGGAATTTTTTATTGTTGTTAATACTCACCTAAGAATATTTTTTTCCATTGATTTCCCCCCCATTGATATTTAGAGAGAGTGGACGGGAGGGGAAGAGACAGAGAGAGAGAAACATTGATGTGAAAGAGACACATCGATTGGTTGCCTCAGGATCAAGCTTGCAACCAAAGTATGAGCCCTTGACTGGAATCTAACGCAGGACTCTTCAGTCCATGGGCCGACACTCTATCCACTGAGCCAAACTGGCTAAGGCAAGAGGGAATTCTGTAGCAGACAGCCTTTGGACTCAAACTGCAACACTGGCTCTTCTCTATGTCTCCAGTTTGCTACCTGCTAGTGCAGATTTCAGACTTTCCAGCCCCTACACATTAGCCAATTCTTTAAAATCTATAGATAAATGATAGATAGGTAAAATCTTATATATAATCGATACATATAAATATCAATATTTATATACTAGTATATTGATTCTATTTATCTAGAGAACCCTCACTAATACACCAAGCAAATGAAAATACCCAGACTTTTTCTATTAAATCTCCTAGAAAAAGTAGACAATATGTAAGAAGAGATGGCCAATGAAAACAGAGATGGTCCTGGTTGAGTAGCTCAGTTGGTTTTCGTGTAGAAATAAGAAGGAATACACTGCTGAGGTTTGACAGGCTTAGAGAGAAGCACCTGGAAAAATGCTTTGAAGTATTTCTTGCCTTCTTCTCCTCCACTGCATTATACTTTGCTATCAAATCCACAGGAATACAAAACAAAATAAATGCAGAGCACCATTTTTGACATGCCCAGCACAGAGCTTAGCACACAATCAACGCTGAGTAAAAATTCTTCAAACACTATGGAAGCTTAGACCTACAAATATTATGTTTGGATCCATGTTCAGGATTTGCTCTTACAACTAAATGACACACAGATTTAACTTCTAATATCTTGTTTCATAGGAAACCAGCAGGGACTATTTGTATTACTTTAAGGACTCACTGCCTTCTTAAGATAGAATTAAGAAGCCCTAGCTAATTGGCTCAGTGGATAGAGCATCGGCCACGGACTGAAGAGTCCTGGGTTTGATTCTGGACAAGGGCATGTACCTCAGTTGCAGGCTCGATCCCCAATCCTGGTCGAGGCATATTCGGGAGGCAACCCATCAATGTGTCTCTCTCACATTGGTGTTTCTCTCTCTCTGTCCCTCTCCTTCCCTTCCACTCTCTCTAAAAATCAATGGAAAAATACCCTAGGGTGAGGGCTAACAACAACAAAAAGATAGGATTAAGTAATTTATGGATCCTAGGTTCTCAGTAAGAGAACCAAGCAATCCTGGCTCTCAGGAAATGCTCTGTTTTCTGAGAGAAGTGGAATTGTCTAGGGACTTAGATGCAAGCTTGGTACCTGAATTTTCTTTCTGATTTTTGTGTGTGTGTTTTTTTAAATTCAGAGAGGAAAGGAGCCGAAACCGGTTTGGCTCAGTGGATAGAGCGTCGGCCTGTGGACTGGAGGGTCCCAGGTTCGATTCCGGTCAAGGGCATGTACCTGGGTTGCGGGCACATCCCCAGTGGGAGATGTGCAGGAGGCAGCTGATCGATGTTTCTCTCTCATCGATGTTTCTAACTCTCTATCTCTCTCCCTTCCTCTCTGTGAAAAATCAATAAAATATATTAAGAGAGAGAGAGAGAGAGAGAGAGAGAGAGAGAGAGAGAGAGAGAGGAAAGGAGAGGGAGAGAGAAATAGAAACATCAATGATGAGAATCATTGATTGGCTGCCTCTTGCACGCCCCCTACTGGGGATCGAGCCCACAACTGGGCATGTGCCCTTGACTGGAATAGAACCTGGGACCCTTCAGTCCACAGGCTGATGCTCTATCCACTGAGACAAACCAGCTAGGGCTTTCAGGACTTTTGAAGGGTGAGGAAATAGACAATCCACTTACCTCTCAGCTGGGGCCCTGCAAGTGTCTGGTTAGAGTCCCTGGATTTACCAAAGAGCAAATTTGTGAAGTAGATGCATGTTTCCTTTGATTACAATTGAAGAAGGAAGGAGGATTCAGAAAAATGGTTTGTGGCAGTGGGTGGTAGAGAAAACACATTGGAAGAGGTTCATCCTTCTAGTCTTTCTCATTGACCAGCACAGCAGTGTGAAAGGACAGACGGCAAAAGACTGACTGATACAAAGCCCAGAAGAGCAATAATTCACTGTTACGAACAGGCAATGTGCACACAGCATTGGCTTCTAGACCTGGGCTGTTCGTGTACATGTAATGATATTTCAATGCAGAGATGGCCACCTACTCACTGTAACCTCTTGGCTCTGAATGACCTTGTTCAGATTGTAAATAAAAAATAGAGGGGTTTTTTTGTTCTTGTTGTTCTGTTTCTTCTTTTTGACATTAATTTTTGTAAGTGAAACTTTTTTTAAAAAATGCAATGTGTTTTATAATGGAAACAAAATCACATAGAAGACACCAGTGCTCTGGACTAGCAAAGGAGCCAGCTCAAGCAAATAATCATTTGCTGTGAGAGGGGATCAGCAACTCAGCTCTCTGACCACAACCCTGGTGGCTGATTCCTGGCTCTGCCATTTACTGAAATTGTATGTTGTAGCAGATCCTAAGCTTGCTCCAACTCTATTCCTCAGTAAAATACAATCATTGTGAGTTATGAAGAAATGAAAGGTTCATTTCCCTTCCTTTCCTCTTCTTGAACTGCCAAAGTATTCATCTTTACAAACCTAAATATTTACAGAGATTGCTATTTTTATTGTTTGCACCACAATTTCCTAACTTTGGTAAATCAACATGATGCAATAGGAACAAGACGTGTTTGGTCATATACTGGGCAGAAATCTTGTAATACATGCCCACAGGATCAGAAATGGCAAAAGCCATATCTTTCAAAAGACCCGAGAATATGATAAATTCAGAGTAATGTCAGGTACAGGATAATGGATGTCAATGAGGCATTGGTAGGATATTTGGGTACTTTAGTCACCCCGTCCCAAGCCCTAATACATGTCTTCATTATTAAATGCCATGAATGGGCACCCTCGGAACTGATTTGATGCTGAGTCTCTTAAAGAACTATACAAGATATGAAGTCTCCCCAAACTACTCCTGCAAGATCCAGATGAGGAAGACCGCTTAAGCCATGGCCTGAGCACCAATCCTAGGGGACTGAACCACCAGGAATGAGCCAGCACCAGCGCACCCTTTCATAAGGAGGAAACCCACTGGTTTCACCCCTGAATGGAAAGTTAAAAGAACTCCGGCCCTAGTAGTTTGGCTCAGTGGGTAGAGCATCAGCCCTCCGGACTGAAGGGTCTTGCGTTTGATTCCGGTCAAGGGCACATACTTCAGTTGCAGGCTTGATCCCAGGCCGTTGGGGCACATGGGGAAGACAACCAATCCGTGTCTCTCTCTCACATCAATGTTTCTCTGTCTCTCCCTCTCCCTTCCACTCTCTCTGAAAATCGAACCTGGGACCTTTCAGTTCGCAGACCGACGCTCTATCCACTGAGCTGAACCGGCTAGGGCCAGAGAGTGGTCTTAATGGTGTGAATAAAAAGAAAGCAGGAAGGCAGTGATTTTTTCTGGATGAATTGTGACACCCCTCTTAGAATTACACAAGCCAGAACATTATTTGGGAAGATGATCTTTAAGAATAAGAATGCAGACAATAGTGTGGTGATGGCCTGGGGCAGGGGGAGGGTGTGGGCTAGAAAAGACCTATGGGGAAAAAACGGGGACATCTGTAATACTTTAAGTAATAAAGTTTTTTTAAAGAATAAGAAGCCCTAACTAGTTTGGCTCAGTGGATAGAGCGTCGGCCTGCAGACTGAAGGGTCCCAGGTTTGATTCCGGTCAAGAGCATGTACCTTGGTTGCGGGCACATCCCCAATAGGGGGTGTGCAGGAGGCAGCTGATCGATGTTTCTCTCTCATCGATGTTTCTCTCTCATCGATGTTTCTAACTCTCTATTCCTCTCCCATCCTCTCTGTAAAAAAATCAATAAAATATATATTTTAAAAAAAGAATAAGAAAAGGCCTGGCTAGTGTTGCTCAGTGGTTAAGCGTTGACCTATGAACAAGAAGGTCATGGTTGATTCCAGATTAGGCCACATGCCCAGGTTGTGGACTTGATCCTCAGTAGGAGGCATGCAGCCTATCGATGAAGCTTCTCTCTCATGGATGTTTCTTTTCTTTTTAAAAAATATATTTTTATTGATTTCAGAGAGGAAAGGGAGAGGGGAGAGACAGATAGAAACATCAATGATGAAGGAGAATCATTGATTGGCTGCCTCCTGCACACCCCTTACTGGGGATCGAGGCCTGAAAACCATTTATTTCCAGGGGGAAGCAGCTCTCTGGGAAGGGATTTAACCAAACAGATCTGTCCACACGTTGAGAGTCACCCTTATTTGAAGAGAAAAAGCGAAGTCCCTAAAGGAAGCAAGTACGTCTTGAGAAAGAGGCAGGAGCACAGGATGGCCTAGAGTCCTGGCAACTGAAGGCTGAGACTCTGAGAGAGGAAGAGATGTCAGGCACGGCTGTGGGCACTGTACCCAGATTCTCCAAAGAGGTCAGGGGAAAGGAAAACAGGAAAAATTCATTGAAGTTTGCACTGAGGAGACCCCTGTGACCTGTGAGAGAGCAATTGCCCCAGGTCTAAAGCCTGTCACGTAGCGCTGGAGCTGAGAAAGTGAGCAGGCTCTAGCCCTCTGCTTGAGATGCCTGGGGTGAAAGGAGGGAAGAAAATCCTGTGGGGATTGAGAGAACAACGACAGATAGTTTTCAAAACGGGCAGACCCTGCCCTCATGGCATTGGGTGGTTCATTCATGTGGTTCACCTCTTCTGAGGTCCTGTCATGCGGTGTCCTGGATGGTGCTGGCCACGGTGGTGTAATCCGGCACTCCCTGGTCAGAGTTTTACACCAACAGGTATCAGAGTCAATTCCAAAGTTCACTTGGTGGCTAGCTTGTGCAAAGAGCAAACAGGCCATGGGTGTTTGTCCGCCCCCCCCGCCCCTGCCCCCTAAATCCCATTATCTCTAAAATAATGACCTCTGGAAGAGCACCTCCTCTACCATTTTGGAAAAGAAGTATATTAGAGACACTGCATCAGAAAATGCACAGCTCTTCCTTATGTCTGGGGAAGTTGGAGTCCAGACAAATACAGACCTTGCAAAAAAGAAGACAACAACAATAAAACAAAAAGGAAAAAGACTGAGTAGAGTGGAGATGAAAGCACGACACACAAGATGAAAACAGCCAACTTTGTCAGACTGGCCCTGACTGGTGGTGGTGGTGGCTCTGAGGAGGGGATCACAGAGCCTGTGAGAGGGGAAGGATCCTGAGGCTAATTCACAGTTCAGGGGGTGGCATAAGGGTGGGATCTGGGGGTGGGGGTTCAGCTGTTAGCAACAGCCACTGTGGGGTGGGTAGAAGATCTTTCCTCACCAAAAGCCAGAGCTTGGCTTCAGGCAGTTTTGTGGGTTGTTGTTTTTTTAAGTTGTAGTAGGCAGAGGTTCCAGCAAGCAATAACTCCAAAGAAAGGTCTAGTCACTTGAATTGGAGGATAAATTCCAAAACTATAAGGACCTAGAGACACTGAGGTAAGAGAACATCCCCTTAGAACTTAAAATAACTTGGTGGCAGAGTCAATAAATGATACAGGATGCCCATTACTAAAAATCCAGGCAAAATCTCAGTTATTGGAACCAGGAATAGGATCCAAGTGGTCACCAGCCACACCTACCCCAGGCTAAGCAGGAAAACTAAGCTCCTAAATATTTACCCTGCTTAAATACCAGATTAGTGGATTACTCTTAGAGTCTGAGATAAATTAAGGTCTGCAGCAAGGGAGGAAGTGAAAGGGATTTGGGGCCAGAACCAGGTCAGTCATTGCCAAAACTATGTGTACAGCTCAGCCTTGGGCACTGACTGCTGAAGTGTTTTCCAACACCACCAAGTGATTGTAGGAGTTCAGAAAGAGTCATCCTAAGACAGCGGTTCTCAACCTGTGGGTCGCAACCCCTTTGGGGGTCGAACAACCCTTTCACAGGGATGGCCTAAGACCATCGGAAAACACATATATAATTACATATTGCTTTTGTGATTAATCACTATGCTTTAATTATGTTCAATTTGTAACAGTGAAATTGTGGGTCACCACAACATGAGGAACTGTATTAAAGGGTTGCAGCATTAGGAAGATTGAGAACCACTGGCCTAGATGCTCTTCTACCTCCATGTGACCTATCAAAACTCTGCCATCCGCCGAAACCGGTTTGGCTCAGTGGATAGAGCGTCGGCCTGCGGACTGAGGGGTCCCGGGTTCGATTCCGGTCAAGGGCATGTACCTGGGTTGTGGGCACTTCCCCAGTGGGAGATGTGCAGGAGGCAGCTGATCGATGTTTCTCTCTCATCGATGTTTCTGACTATCTCTCTCTCTTCCTCTCTGTAAAAAATCAATAAAATATATTTAAAAAAAAAACAAAACTCTGCCATCCTATAATGTACATCTATTACTTGATATTCTGAAAATACATCTGTAGTCTCTTTTTTAAGTTGAAACAAAGAGCAGCAATTGTTACCCATCCACAGTGCCTTATTCTACCCCTTCTTATCTGTGTACCTGTGGGCAGGTTACTTACTCTCTTTAAGACTGAATATCTTCACCTGAAAATGAGATTTTTAATAACCACTTAACATAAGTTAAAAATAAATAACAATACATTTTAATAAGTCACACACTGTATGTAAAACACCTTGCGGGGGTCCTAGCATATAGTAAGCTTGGTGTTTTTCTTTTTTTAAAATATGGAATGCTTGCCCTGGCTGGTGTGCTCATTGGTTAGACTGTTGCAGGGTCAACCCCCAGCCCCAGTCAGACACAACCAATCTATGTGTCTCTCTCACATCAATGTTTCTCTCCCTTCTACTCTCTCTAAAAAATCAATGGGGAAAAAATATCCTCGGGTGAGGATTAACAATACATACATACATACATACAGAATGCTTCACAAATTTGTGTGCCATCTTTGCACAGGGATCATGCTAATTACTGAATCGGTCCAATTTTAGTATACTAGTATGTGCTGCCAAAGCAAGCACTAGTAAGCTTTCAATAAATGTTAATCTCTTTTCTCTCTGTGTGTGTTCATCCCAATATAAAATAATTCATACCTCCTTTACTGTCCAGTAAAACTTCTTTTGTGAAAACAAAATGTGCACATCATACGTCCCACTTTGTCCTATAGTGTTGTTGTTGTTGTTGTTAATCCTCACCCGAGGATACTTTTTCCATTGATTTTTAGAGAGATTGGGAGGGAGGGAGGGAGGGAGGGAGGGAGGGAGGGGGAGAGAGAGAGAGAGAGAGAGAGAGAGAGAGAGAGAGAGAGAGAGGAACATTGATGTGGGAAGAGACATATCAATTGGTTGCTTCCTGAGAACAAAGGAATGAACCTGCCACCCAGATACCTGCCCTTGATCAGTAATGGAACCTGAAACCTTTCGGTACTTGGGCCAACACTCAGCATTAACATGCGTGTCCTCTTTGTTCTTCAGTTTGTAGTGCCCTTAGGGATTTGAGGCTTAACTTAATAGGAATTATTTCACCTTCCCATTGTTCCCAAACTGAGACTCTTAGTATCTTGAACATTGCATATACTTAATACTTGTTTTGTTGAAAGCGTGAATGAAAATAGCCCTAGCTGGTTTGGCTGAGTGAATAGGGCATCGGCCTATGCACTGAAGGGTCCTGGGTTCAATTCCAGTCAAGGGCACATGCCTGGGTTGTAGGCTCAATCCCCAGTAGGGGGCATGCAGGAGACAGCCAATCAATGATTCCCACTCATCATTGATGTTTCTATCTCTCCCTCTCCCTTCCTCTATGAAATTACTAAAAATTATATTTTTAAAAAATAATAAAAGAGGAAAGTGTTAAGGCTATAGGGCAATATTATCCTTAACAGTCATTTGTAAGCTTCCTGCCATAGGAGAACAAAAGCCAAGAAGACTTGCTAGACATCAGGAATCAGACCATATAAGGAATTGAAACTGTTCTGAAAGACACCTGATCGCACACCTGCATTCCATCCACATTCCAAGCCCACCTCCTCAGCCCCCAAACCCACTGATGACAACAGTTTCCCGCCAGTGATTGCATATAAGGATGGAATTCCAGCTCCTGGGTGCTGCCATCATCGACCCAATGTCCCCTTGGTTTGGTGCTGTGCAGCCCTTCCCTTTGGATATCCCATCTCCTAGCCCCTTTTCTTAAATAAATTCCCTTTTCTTTAATCACCGTCTTGAGATGGCTATTTAGCCTGCTTGCATGCACCAACCATGTTAACCTTTCAGAAAGGAAGGGGAAAAAGGAAGACATTGAAAAATAATCAACCTGCCCATTCACTACAATAAATATGAAATCATTTCTTGTTCATTTTTTCTAATGTTATATATATATATGGCTTGTGGGCTAAGATTTTGCTCATTAATTTATTTACTCTTTGTTTTACCATATGTAAAATTATTAGAATAGGGCCTGCCAAATGTAAATATTATACAGATAAGCTTTTACTGTTATTCCCCTCCCCTATCAAGTATACTTTTAGTTTAGTCCCTAGCAAATACTGTCAAATATTGTCCCTCACTTGCTGTTCCAATTGAGACAAGCAGGACGATCTCTGGACTTCTGTTCTATTTTGGGGGACAGGGGTTGTGGGTGAAGGGAGAAACCCAGGTTTGATAACAGAAAATCCTGCCTGAATGCTGCCATCTAGTGTTTACTTCATAAAACTAGAAGCACCCATTCTTCCTCTCAGCAAGGACCATTTTAAAACTGTTTTGTTATTGGATCCCAGGTTTTGAAAAATTTTGATAATCAAAAGTACAACAGAACTTTTGGCAGTATTGAGGTGTAAATGAGGAACTAGAGAGTTAATGTTGCTATCCCCATTTTAAAGATAAGAAAATAGAGGCCTAGCCCTAACTGGTTTGCCTCAGTGGATAGAGTGTCGGCCTGTGGACTGAAAGGTGCCATGTTTTTTTTTTTTTTTTAATTAAATCTTTATTGTTCAGATTATTACATTTGTTCCCTTTTTTTCCCCCCCATAACTCCCCTCCTCCCAGTTCCCGCCCCACCCTCCGCCCTCACTCCCCACCCACTGACCTCATCCATAGGTGCACGATTTTTGTCCAGTCTCTTCCCACATCTCCCACACCCCTTTCCCCCCCAAGAATAGTCAGTCCATTCCCTTTCTATGTCCCTGATTCTATTATAATCAACAGTTCATTCTTTTCATCAGATTATTTATTCACTTGATTTTTAGATTCACTTGTTGATAGATGCATATTTGTTGTTCATAATTTGTATCTTTACCTTTTTCTTCCTCTTCCTCTTCTTAAAGGATACCTTTCAGCATTTCATATAATCCTGGTTTGGTGGTGATGAACTCCTTTAGCTTCTCCTTATCTGTGAAGCTCTTTATCTGACCTTCAATTCTGAATGATAGCTTTGCTGGATAAAGTAATCTTGGTTGTAGGTTCTTAGTATTCATCACTTTGAATATTTCTTGCCACTCCCTTCTGGCCTGCAAAGTTTCTGTTGAGAAATCAGCTGACAGTCGTATGGGTATTCCCTTGTAGGTAACTGAGTTTCTTTCTCTTGCTGTTTTTAAGATTCTCTCTTTATCTTTTGCTCTTGGCATTTTAATTATGATGTGTCTTGGTGTGGTCCTCTTTGGATTCCTTTTGTTTGGGGTTCTCCGCGCTTCTTGGACCTGTAAGTCCATTTCTTTCACCAGGTGGGGGAAGTTTTCTGTCATTATTTCTTCAAATAGGTTTTCAATATCTTGCTCTCTCTCATCTTCTGGCACCCCTATAATTCTGATGTTGGTATGCTTGAAGCTGTCCCAGAGGCTCCTTACACTATCCTCGCATTTTTGGATTCTTTTTTCATTTTGCATTTCCGGTTGGATGTTTTTTGCTTCCTCGCATTTCAAATCATTGACTTGATTCTTGCGCTCCTCTGGTCTGCTGTCGGGCGTCTGTATAATATTCGTTATTTCAGTCCGTGTGTGCTTAATTTCTAGTTGGTTCCCCAATATAAGATCGAGGGTCTTATTAGTTTTCGTGTAGATCTCATTAAGTTTATCGGCAGCTTCTAAACAGTTCTTGAGAGACCTTAAAAGTGTGGTTCTGAACTCTATTTCTTCCATTGACAATTTTGTCCTGTTTCTTTGTCTCCGCATTTTGTTATGCTTCCTTGGTGCACCCCCTAGTGGTCTTTGTTCTCAGTCTTATAGATAAATCTTGATTGTAGCTAATTCCAGGGAGGGTTTGACCTCCAGGCCAAGTGGCTATGAGAATCAGCTGTGTCAGCAGTGAGAGAACTTCTGTCCTCTAGGGACGTGCTAATCTAGCCTTTGCCTGAGGCTATCCGGCAAATGCCTCTGTGCAGGGCGTGGGCAGGGCGGGTCGCACAGGATCAACAGGGTGGGCCAGAGAGAGCAGTTATGGCGGCTCTCAGTCCTGTCCCCAGGGACTCTGCCTCTCTGAGTCCCAGCACCCGCTGCAAAGCTGGGAGAAAAAGCTGCACTCGCTCTGACCAAAGCCAGACAGTCCCGCTTCTCCCGTTTGAGTCTGGGTCCCTAAAGACTCGCCCGGATCTGGAGCTCAGAGTCTGCGACTCCCTCCCGATTGAAAACAACAACCGCGCCCTCCGCCGCCAGCCTGCTCCGCGCACTCCGCACCTCAGAATTTGACTTCAGCACTGCGCCTCCTCTGAGTGTCCGTATGCGTTTCTCTTTCCTCCTAGTTGTAGGACTTCCACTCAGCCAGCGTTCCTGTGGTTCTGGGTGATGTCCGTTCCGTGTTTTAGTTTCACTTTTGAAGTAGTTGTTCAAAGCAGCAAACTCCGGCGTTAACCTATGCCGCCATCTTGGTTCTCAACAACTCTTATGAAAGGTGCCATGTTCGATTCCGGTCAAGGGCATGTACCTTGGTTGCGGGCACATCCCCAGTAGGAGGTGTGCAGGAGGCAGCTGATCGATGTTTCTCTCTCATCGATGTTTCTGACTCTTTGTCCCTCTCCCTTCCTCTCTGTAAAAAATCAATAAAATATATATTTTTTAAAAAGAAAGAAAGAAAATAGAGGCCTAGACAGTTTAATTTGCCTTCTTTTTTGAAGCTAGTTGAGAAAAGAATCAGAATATATATGGCGTGGCTCAGTGGTTGAACATCGAGCTATGAATTAGGAGGTCATGGTTTGATTCCTAGTCGGGACACAAGCCCGGGTTGAGGGCTTAATCCCCAGTGTGGGGTGTGTAAGAGGCAGCCAATCAATGATTCTCTCTCATCATTAATGTTTATATCTCTCTTTCCCTCTCCCTTCCTTACTTGCTGAAATCAATAAAAATATATTTTTGAGAAAAGAATATATCCTGTCAAACTATGCATTTTCATCCCTAACCCAGATATAGCCCACAAATCCTGGTTAATATCCTCATAAATTTCTACAGTATCCTTGCTTGAGAACCACAGCACTGAAGAAACACAAAACCCTCTGCATATTAATGTTCTTGAAATAAATTGTACCATTGAGACCTAAACCAACTTTCAAATATCTACGTTAGAAACAACAGGTGCTAACTACATCTCATTTTGAGTCAACTTTGTAAGAACTGAACTATGTGATTTAAAGGAAAAATGAGCAATAAATAATAAAATACTTCCCAAAAGTACCCTACATCCTTATCTTCATGAGCATTAAAACCAAATGATAGGCTGCATTGTTGTAAAAATAATGGAGATGTTATTTTTAATGACTTCTAAATTAAAAAATAAGCTTGTAATCAATGTTTAAATTTATTTCATTTTTGTGGTGGTGGGATGAACATTTTATTTTTTAAAAGTTATCTTCCCCTAGCTCAGTGGTCAGCAAACTCATTAGTCAACAGAGACAAATATCAACAGTACAACAATTGAAATTTCTTTTGAGAGCCAAATTTTTTAAACTTAAACTATATAGGTAGGTACATTGTTATTAACTTAATTAGGGTACTTAAAGCTTAGGAAGAGCCACACTCAAGGGGCCAAAGAGCCGAATGTGGCTCGCAAGCCGCAGTTTGCCGAACACAGCCCTAGCTGGTTTGGCTCAGTGGATAGTGTTTGCCTGAGGGCTGAAAGGTCCCGAGTTCAATTCCGGTCAAGGGCACACACCTGGGTTATGGGCTCCATCCCCAGTGGGGGATGTGCAGGAGGCAGCCAAACAATGATTCTCTCTCATCATTGATGTTTCTATCTCTCCCTCTCCCTTCCTCTCTGCAATCAATAAAAATATTTTTTAAAAATTATCTTTATCGTTGAAAGTTTTATAGATGTCCTCTTTGTTTTTTTCCCCATTGACCCCCTCCACCACTGGAAATTATTTTAAAGGAGAAAATTAAACAATTAAAAGTAACAATTATCTCTAAAACCCACTTAATCTTTCTTAATATTTTGATGTATCTAAAGTTTTAAATGTACATTTGAATGTGTGTGTAATTTTTAAAGTAGCAACATGCTAAATGTACAGTTTATCTTTTTTTTTAAACAGATATCTTGGTGCCATGGCTGGGTAGCTCAGTTGGTCAGAGCATCAAGCAGATACACCCATGTTGCAGGTTTGATCCCTGGTCAGGGTACATACAGAATCAAACAATGAGCCTTACCTGGTGTGGCTCAGTTGGTTGACCATAGTCCCATGCACCAGAAGGTTGCCGGTTGAATTCCCAGTCAGGACACATACCCAGGTTACAAGTTAGATTCCCAGTTGGGGTGCACAGGGAGGCAATTGATTAATGTTTCTCATATGGACTTCTTTCTCTCTCTCCCCGCTTCCTCTCTCAAAAAAATTTTTTAAAAAAAGGATGTAAAGAAAAAGCTTTCAAAGTTTTACCATTAAGTAATGTGTTGTAGGATTTTTTTGCAGATACCCTTTATTAGATTAATTTTCCTTCTACTCTTGTTATTGCAAAAACCCAAGTTAGGTTGCTCGCTGCTCTAAAGCCAATACTCCAGAAACAAGTGTTGGGTGAAAAGGAATTTTTCCTTTATTCAGGAAGACAGCAGGCTAATGTCCAAAGACCATCTCCAAAGTTCCATACCAAGCAGAAGAGTTTTAAAGGAGAGAAAGAAGGAGGGAGAGTTTCGGGAAACTGAGAGAGAAGTCTGTGTTTCTTCAGCCACAAATAACACTTTTTCACATCAGATTTCTGGACATCAGAAGCTGGTCTCAGCTACCTTGGAAGACATTATTTCCTTCTGCAGCATAAGCTCATAAATACTCATGGCCACCCTGAAAGTATCTCCTGTTTGACAAAGAGACAGGACATCAGCAATTTATAACTACATTCCTGAGAACAAAAGGAGTTGAGCAGGAAAAGCTATTAACATGTGAACAAAGGCCAGAATAAGAATTAAATTATTTAATTCTAGCAGCCAAAAATACCAGGGGCATTAAAATCAAAAGGGGCTCACCTGGCTAGCATGGCTCAGTGGTTGAGTGTGGACCTATGAACCAGGAGGTCACGGTTCAATTGCCGGTCAGGGCACATGCCCAGGTTGCAGGCTCAATACCCAGTGTGGGGCATGCAGGAGGCAGCCGATCAGTGATTCTCTCTCATCATTGATGTTTCTCTCTCTCTCCCCCAACTCTCTGCAATCAATTTGTTTTTTGTGTTTTTTTAAAAATATCTATTTTATTGATTTTTTTACAGAGAGGAAGGGAGAGGGATAGAGAGTTAGAAACATCGATGAGAGCGAAACATCGATCAGCTGCCTCCTGCACACTCCCCACTGGGGATGTGCCTGCAACCAAGGTATATGCCCTTGACAGGAATCGAACCTGGGACCCTTGAGTCTGCAGGCCGACACTCTATCCACTGAGCCAAACCAGTCAGGGCTCTCTGAAATCAATTTGTAAAAAAAAATTTCACAAGAGGCTTGGTTATAGTCCTGGTTTACCATGAGCACCCACGGTGTACACATTTTTAATTTTTTTTAATTTAATAATTTCTTGACATTTGAGATGATTATATTTTCTCCATTAATCAATAACCTTTTTTGTTGTTGTTAATCCTCACCTGAGAATATTTTTCCATTGCATTTTAGAGAGTGGAAGGGAGAGGGAGACACAGAGAAAAAAGCATCTTTTTGAGACACATGGACTGGTTGCCTCCCACATGCACCTAGACCAGGACTGGGGCAGGCCTAGGCTCTATCCACTGAGCCAAACGGGTTAGAGCAATCAATTACCTATAATTCTTATGCTAAAACAACCTAACTGACTCATATTGTATTATTCTATTTATATAATACTAGATTTGGTTAACTCCTTGCTTATGAGTTTCTAGATCTACATTTATGAGCAAAACTGGCATATGATTTTCCTTCCATTTGCTGTTTCTGTCAGGTTTTCCTATCAGGGTTACTAGTATACTAGGCTTCATAAAAAGTTGAAGTGTTCACCGTTTTTTGTGTTTGTTTTTTTAAAAAGATATTTTTATTGATTTTAGAGAGGAAGGGAGAGAGAGAATCATGGATTTTCTGCCTCCTGCACGCCCCCCACTGGGGATCAAGCCCACAACCCGGGCATGGGCCCTTGACTGGAATCCAACCTGGACCATTCCGTCCGCATGCGGCCGCTCTATCCACTGAGCCGAACCGGCCAGGGCTGTTCACTGTTTTCGTCGCCCGTTCCCCATATACTTGGAAGTATTTGATTAAGATGGAAATTCTGTTTTCCTTACGTTTGGCTGAACTTGCCAAAGAGCCAGGGCTGCCTGGAGTCTGCTTTGTGGGGAGATTTTGGACGACTCTTTTAAGATTTTTAGTCGTTTTGCACATGGGCAAAGTACCTCCCTGGACCTCTCCATTCCCGAAAGCTCCGCAGGGACCTCGGCCACAGAACCGGGGAAACGCGGCCAAGAGGCTGCCACGGCCCGCCAGGGAGGAAACCGCAAGATCACTCGGGATGCAGCCGGCCCGCAACGCCCGTTTCCCCGGAAACCGTATTCTGACGTCACCACGCGGCAGCGTCCCCCTAGGACCGCAACGGAACCTATTGCATCTGTGACACGCGTGGATACCCGCCGGTCCTACGTCTGCAGCCGGGCGTGCTTCCGCGTGGTGCCCGGACACCTGCTTCTCCTTCCGGCCCAACTTCCCCTTCTAGCAAGAAGGGGCGTCCCCATTTCCGGGGAGCAAGCCGATTCAAGGAAATGGCGCCAGTCTCGGAGCCGCTAAAGATACTGAAGCCTTCACCGGGGCGCACGGGACTCTCTTTGAGATCGTAACCTACCACAGACCCCGCCCCGAGGGCCAAGTGACGGCTCTGGCTCTGTTATCACGTGACTTTCGGTGGCTCGTGACAGCTCTTTGTAGTAGTAGTTTCGGGCGCCAGTGCCTTTCCGGCCGCTCTGCTTCCCCACCCGCCTTGGTCCCCGTCCCTAGGCGCATGCACAGCACACGGCTTTCTCCTGCATTGTCGCCCAGACCCCACTTCCCTTGCTCCCTCCGGGGTGCAGAGACGCGCGCCCAAGCCGTCCGCCCCTCTGGGCTCTGGAGGAGAAGGTAACCTCTGAACTGGCGGCCAGGGGAGCCGGGAACAGAAAGTTTTCGCTGGCGTCTGCTGAGACTATCGCGGTCGCCACCCAGAGGCCAGCTGGCGCTCCGGTACTGGGTGTGTCTGGTGCTCCTAGTGATGGAGGTGGAGTAGGACTCGCGTGCAGCGTGTCGCCGTCACCTCTCTCTCCCCCTTGGGCTCTTTTGGGAGACGCCCCAGGCGTCCCACGAGTATATTCCCACCCGTAGGCAAGCACAGCCGCTTCCTCCGCTGAGGCATTTCAGGGCGTTACACCACTTTCTGAATTTCTGCCCCGCAGCCTCTGCATTTTAACTCCCCGCCCCCGGCTTAACTCAAACCTGCCCCCATGGTCCATGTGGGCATATCAAATATAAATTGCCCCGGTTTTTTAGGTTTTTAGCTATCCAGTTCCAGGAACACCTTCCTCCTCGTCCTCGATTTCCATCCCCACCCCATGGTAGTAGGACTGATCCACCGCTACTAGAGGCTTTATTACTGTATCTGGTATTCCCCGTCCGCCCCTCTCAGGATATTTGGCATAATTTCCCCTGGTTACTCTTGTTGAAACACATTCTTCAAAAATATTTTCCTCCACTTATTAGGTTTGCTTGGGTTTTTTGTTTGTTTCTTGCTTTTGTTTGTTTTTTCTTAGAGAAATATCCACATGAGATGGAAACATCCATTGGCTGCCTCTTGCACGCCCCCTCACCGGATCCAGTGTTAGAGTGTGGACTGAAGGGTCCCAGGTTGGATTCGGATCAGGGGCACATGCCAGGGCTGTGGGCTCAATCCCCAGTGGGGGGCTGCAGGAGGCAACCAGTCAATGATTCTTTCTCATCATTGATGTTTCTATTTATTTCTATCCCTCTCCCTTCCTCTCTGAAATCAATAAAAATATAAAAAGAAAAAAAAGTGTTAATATTGGGGGAAAAAATCTATAAACAGTGTGGTGCTGGGGGTGGGAATGGCTGGGGAGAGGTCAATGGGGGAAAAAGGAAACATATATAATACTTAATGTGGATGAGCACTAACTGCTGATCATCGAATAAAATTATAAAACTATAAACAAAAAATGAAAAATAAAGTCTTTATGGATATGTCATCAATATTTATCATATTGGATTTTAAAACAAAAAATTTTAGCCCACTAATACAGAAAGAAGCACACATTCCATTAGCTTTCAGAGTAACTAGTGGTAAAATCAACCCTGTTTCCTTAGAAAACTCCACTGTGAATGCGAATGAATAAGAGAGAAATGGGCAAAAAAAGTCTTAGTGTTATTATGAAAATAGTTTTAACCTTGCCAATTTTTGTAAAAAGCTTTGAGAACCACTGCTCAAAAAATAAAAATCACAGTTTAGAAACAGGGCCGTTCACTTCCTTGAACAATTTAGATAGGAGCCCTGTGGAACCTTGATCAGGATCTAGGCTGCTGGTGCAATATAGACAGTAACCCGTGGAATTTACAAGGTGTGCTCTGGAATGTTGTCCTAAACTCCTCGCTGGTATTTGTCCTATAGTCTGGAGAAGATTCCTGTGTAAAAAATAACAGGTCATACTAAAGTAATTAAATATCAATTGCTGAGAAGGATAAACTTCAATTTAATGGGAAAAACCCCAGTTCCTGAAAAGGTATCAGAATTTCAACAGAAATTTCACAAGCTAAGAACTTGCTTGCAGAGAGCAACCATTAAAATAGGAAAGCATCTCTTTGATGAAGTGGAAAAAATTACTTGTTTTGCTATAAACTAAGAAGGAAATGTAAAGAGATCTATAGAAATGTTTAAGTTCATATGAAAAAAATGCATAAGAATTCCATGAACCTTTTGGAGAAAAGATAGCTCTTAATGAAATAAAGTTGCTTGAGAAAGTTAAGTGAGGGCTTCCTATCAGAGACAGAAGAGGAAGTTGGAATGAGCAAAACATAAAGTTCAGGAAAGTCTGACAGTATGCCAGAGGTCTTCAAAAGAGAGGAAATAATCTCCTGATTGTAAGAGTGATGATGCTAAAGTTTTAAATAACTGTCTTGTGCAGATCATTTCTGAAACTGAGGAAAAAGTAATAGGAAAAGTGCCAGAAGCCATTCCAGCTGGACCCTGGCAGGAAAGTAACTGTATTTTCTGAATTAGACAAGAGAGAGTCAGGACTTACAAGTTGAGAAAGAGAGAAGACAGTTTTATCACTTATCTGTTGCTGTGTAAAAACCACCACAAAACTTGGTGGCTTGCAGCAGTAGTGATTTCTTTCTATCTTTCATGATTATCTGGGTTGGGTAACAGTTTATCTGCTGGTTTTGCCTTAGGCTCACTCTTGCAGCTGCATTCAGTTGTGAGGTGGTTGGGCTGGAATGTCAAGGTGGTCTCACCCACATGTCTGGCAGTTGGTGCTGGCTGTCCTTTGTGAGCCTTGGTTCTTGTACATTTGACCTGTTCTCTGGGCAGCATCCTAAGATAAGAGGGTGAAAGCAGAAGCTGCAGTTCTCTGGCTTTGGAATCATATAACATCTCTTCTGCCACATTCCATTGATAAAAGCAAGCCACAAGGTCAGTCTAGATTCAAAAGGTGGGGAAACAGACAACCTCTTGATGGGAGGAAGTGCAAAGTCATATTGCATAGGATCCTGGGAGGAGTTTATGGCCGTATTTTGCAATTTATCACAGCAGGAAATGACATGGATGTGACAAAGATCCGAGCTATATTAACATTAGTTCAAGAAGAGAAAGCAGCCTAGCTGGAGTGGCTTAGTTGGTTGAGCTTCATCTGATTGCTAGTTCGATTCCCGGTCAGGACACATAACTGGGTTGCACATTTGATCCCTGGTTGTGGCACATACAGAATGCAACTGATCAATGTTTCTCTTTCCTTCCCTCTCACTCTGTCTGAAAATCAATGGAAAAAATATCCTAGGGTGAGGAGTAACAAACAAAAACAACAACAAAAAAAGTATTTACAACTAAAGAAAGAAAGGGAAAAAAAGCATTTACAACTTTTAGCTGAGTGCTAAAATGTCAATTATACATGATTGGAAGAGAACCCAAAGTACTTGTTCACTGTAGTCACTGCAAGGCCTCTAGAAAGTGTATTATACAGTTTCAAGCTAAAAATTGAACTCATTGATCAGACAGAATACCATACTGGAAGAATTTCAGCAGAAAAAAACATTAGAAGCAGTCAGCAAAGAAAGGGGAATATTAAAATCAGTGAACTCAATAAAATGGAGATAAACTATAGAATATGAAAATATAAGGCAACATTTTTCTTCTGCACAAGAATGCCCATGGCAATTGGATCCTTCCTCGTGAAATGAAAGAGCAGTTGCTGGAGAGATGAACCAAGCCAACTTTCTGAGACAGAAATTAATAGAAGAACAAATTAAAAAAGTTGCTAGTACTCTGAAAACCAGGAATTGTTAAAGCAACTCCAAGAAGACATTTTGTAGTCTCTTTCCAAACAGTACATCAATTTCATTTCTAAGATGCCAAATGCTTTGTTTCCTATCGTAATTAGAGTCTTTATAAAAATAGTAATACAATATCTAATGGCTCCCTCAATGAAGGATCTTTTAAATTCTTGCCTGAGGGTGGATAAGTACAGTACTCCTCAGTAATGAAGAATGGTCTGTGAAATTACAGATACTCTGACCATTAATGGAAGAGATGTGCTTAGACTGGAACCCTGATGCTACTACTAATCAGTATCAACCTCAAATTCCCCCCTTTACCATCTTGGATGGCTTGGTTCACTCTGGTACAAATCCCAACCCTCATTTGCACTGTCTATCACAAGCTCACCACCAGAAGGACTTCTACCTCCTTCTGGTCAGTTTGGACCACCTTGCTCTCCACTTCATGGGCATCAAACTTTTCTTCCATACCTTGTTCCTGGAAGGACTCCACCTTAGGCCTAAGAGAAAGCACACCTGGCCTCTACCTGAAATAATGGCCTTGTTCCATGACTGTTAAATCTGTAAACATAGACCTCCACCTTTTATCTTTAGTAATATGATTTTGATAATTATAAGTAATGATGCTCTTAATATGTACTTTGATGCACATATACATGCATTTCTGTTGGGTAAATACCTCGGAGAGAAGTTGTTGGGTCACAGGGTATGCATATATTCAACTTTAGCAGATAGTATCAGTTTTCCAAAGAGGTAGTACATAGCTAAAAGATTATATGTATACACATACATATATATGCATATATATACACACACACATATAAAAGCAGCCTTGACTGGCCAGTATTGCTCAGTGGTTTAAAAAATATATATTTTATTGATTTTTTATAGAGAGGAAGGGAGAGGGATAGAGAGCCAGAAACATCGATCAGCAGCCTCCCGCACACCCCCTACTGGGGATGTACCCACAACCAAGGTACGTGCCCTTGACCAGAATCGAACCCGGGACCCTTGAGTCTGCAGGCCGACGCTCTATCCACTGAGCCAAACCAGTTAGGGCTGGCTCAGTGGTTTAATGTCCACCTATGAACCAGGAGGTCATGGCTCGATTCTTGGTCAGGGCACATGCCTGGGTTGTGGGCTCAGTGTGGGGTGTACAGAAGGCAGCCAATCATTGATGTTTCTCTCTCTCCCTCTCCCTTTCTATTAAAAAAATAAATAAATAAAAGCAGCCTCTTTGTCTTTCATTTAAGATTAACTTATTGAAGACCCCAAAGCAATTGTGTATGGAAAATAAGAGTTAACCTATGAAACACAGATATAGTGTGTGTGTGCATCAAAACACCAGTAGAATTTTGTTTTGCTTCTGATTGGGACAAGGGTCACAATAATTTCTCCACCAAATAGACGATTTCTTTTCTACAGGGTGGGGCAAAAGTAGGTTAACAGTTATAACTATTCTTATACTGTTATTACTTATTGTATTATTTTCCATATGGACAACTGTAAACCTACTTTCGTAATTCACTCCCTGTGTAATTCAGAACCCTATTTCCTACCATATTTCAATGAAAGTTGAATGAGTGAATTAGTAGGTATTCTCTATAGATTGGTTAACCACACACACTTCAATAAAGAGGCAGCCAATCAATGATTCTCTCTCATCATTGATGTTTCTATTTCTCTCTCCCTCTCCCTTCCTCTCTCTGAAATCAATTAAAAACATATTTAAAAAAATAAAATACATTTCATTTTATTTTTTTTAATATATTTTATTGTTTTTTTACAAAGAGAAAGGGAGAAGGATAGAGAGTTAGAAACATTGATGAGAGAGAAACATCAATCAGCTGCCTCCTGCACACTCCCTACTGGGGTTGTACCGGTAACCGAGGTACATGCCCTTGACCGGAATCGAACCTGGGACCCTTGAGTCCGCAGGCTGACGCTCTATCCACTGAGCCAAACGGGTTAGGGCACATTTCATTTTAAAAATTGAGCTATCAGCTGGTAAAGTGTGTATACATTTTTGGGGGACACCCTGTGAATTAAAAAATTTACAATTATTTTCTCTGAGGTGATCTAAACGGTTCACATAGCGAGCTTTAGGGGGAGTCTATGTATCCATTATGCAGCTTTCACCTTATTGCATTTGGAGCTTTTAGTTGGGACTAAATATATGGCTAATTTTTAATTTTCATTATAATTGATAATATAGAGGTATTTTGATATATTAGGCACACAACACTGTTCTCTGTGCCATGAATCTAGTTGATTTTCTAGTGGGCTCACTTCAGTTTCCAAAACTATGAAGTGCTCCATAGATTCACACAGCGCTTTTCAGCATTTGAAGTGTTTGACATTTTACATTATCTTCTTTGATGCTCAAAAGTGCTTGGAGAAGTCAGCAAGGCTGGTATGTGTGTCTCATTTTTTTGGTTAAAAAAAGAGAGTCTTGCCTAGCTGGTTTGGCTCAGTGGATAGAGCGTTGGCTTGTGGACTGAAAGGTCTCGGGTTTGATTCCGGTCAAGAGCACATGTCCGGGTTGCGGGCTCAATCCCCAGTAGGGAGCAGGAAGCAGCCAATCAATGATTCTCTCTCATCATTGATATTTCTATCTCTCCCTCTCCCTTCCTCTCTGAAATAAATTAAAATATATATTTTTTAAAAAGAGAGGCTTTATCTACTGTGTTCATCAAATGTTGTTTGTGCAACATCATGCATCTACAAATGGACTGGAATTCAGGTTTCCAGACTTTTTACTCTGATGTACCAAGGACCCTGGTTTTCAGTAGCTGTTTGGCATATTTCTTTTTTTTTTTAATCTTTAATTTCTTTATTGGTTAAGGTATTACAAATGTGTTCTCATCCCCCCATTAACCCCCAACCTCCCTCCCCCCAACTCATGCTCTCATCCCCCTGTTGTCTGTGTCCATTGATTTGGCTTATATGCATGCATACAAGTCCTTTAGTTGATCTCTTTGACATATTTCTTAATCTCTGTACTTCAGTTTTCATGTCTGTAACAAGAAGATAATAGCTATTCATTGAACGAGCACAATTGCTAATTTAATTAACATACGCAAAGCTCTTTAAACAGTAGCAAGCTCACAATAAGTGTTAAATAAATGTTAAATTATATGTTTATTGTTTTAGCATATCCAATTTACTTGTAAGGAGGGTTGGGATCATCCCAGTATACACATTTGGAAAATTCCCAGTTGAGTGTACATGTTAGAGGCAAGTTTCAGACGTGTCTGTGGGTAGTACAGCTTAAATCTTGTTTATAATTTAACCACCACAAAAATGTAGTGGTCCAATAATCCCACTAGTCTCACTTAACCACATTGAATTTGTCCTTGAAATGGTCCTCCCAGCGAGAAAAGACTTTAAGGGCGTGGCAAGTGGTATTTGAGGTATTAAAAAAAGCAGAAATCAATGAACTGTAATAGAAAAATCCAGCATATTAGAGAGCCCAAGTGTGCTCGGTAGTGTAACGACCTACCCAATCGTTCTTAGCAGAGAAGATGTTACGGGAAACTCCACATCAGACGCAGCTGGGAACTCTGTCGAAGTTAAAAAAAAAAAAAAAAGAAAGTTTCAGTTTTGTGAAACATCTGGTGCTCAGCCATCTGTTTTTGCCTGCACAAACAAATGCTTAAGGTCGGTGCGGTTTCCTCAGGACACCTTGCAGGGCGGAGTGACAGCGCGGGAGCAACAAGTTGCGGCGAGCAGCTAATTTAAGCACGTTCTCGGGGTCGGAGGCACCTGCACTTCCTGTTACTACAGTTCGGGCCACACTGCTGCCATCCCTAGCTTTTTGGAGACACCCCCAGACCATATTCCTACTGGGGCCACCCTCTGGCGTCTCCAGCTCAAGTGCAGGGCTTGACCTCCGCCAGCAGTTGCCCCAAAATACGGGAGTTTCGCTCCCCCAGGCCAATAACACGGCCTCTAGCTTGAATTATTTGTTAAAAGGTGAGCAGGTAGACGCCCTTCAGGAACTCGGGATCTCCCATTGTGGTTGAGAGCTAGATGCCCTGGACACACGACGCCGGCTAAACTCCACCGGGCATTGAGGCCCCACCCATGGCAACGCCACTCCCACGTCCGCGCGGCGGGGGCCGCCATAGGCCCGCGGCGGAGCCCAGGACGACGTGTGGCGCGTGGGCCCCCAGGACCACCCGTGCGGGAACACCGTCCGCGCTGCCGGGCAAGGTTCTGTGCACCTGTTCCTTCCTTCTGCTCCAGCGTCTCTCCCTCCGGGAAAAAAAAGTGCACAGGAGAACAAGAGACGTGACAGCGAACACAGATGAAAAGCAGGGCGGAAGATTAAGCCCAAAGAGGAAGCCGGGCACCTTTAAACTTTCTGGCAGTTCACGTGACTCAGGGCCCCGGGGGTCACGTGACGGCGCGCGCGCCCACGCGCAGGGGCAGCGGGCGAGCGCCGTGCGCGCGCCTCCCCGCTGCCTCCGTCTCCTCCTCGGGAGGGGGAGGATCGGCGGCCGGAGCCGGGTGCGCGTGCGCAGCGAGCAGCTGTCACCCAGTGCGGAACAAGTCTCCCGAATTTCCTAAATCTCTCTGGGCCGGAGGCCACCGTCTTCCTTCTCCTGTTCCTCCCCCGGGCCGTGTCCTCACCCCGCCCGCGCGCCAGGTAACCGCTTTTCCGGAGTCCCGGGGATGGGGGCCGCAGGGGAGGGCCCGGGCGACCTTCCCGGCACTGCCCCCCTCCGCGCGGGGCAGCAGGGGTTGCCGGCGTCCGGGCGAGTGGAGACGCCGGACCTGGGGCGCTCGGTCCGCGGCCGCCGGGACTGTCAAGCTGGGGCGAGAGCGTTCGGCCGTGGTCGCAGGGGAGGGAGGCGGGAGCCGGTGACAGCCCGCTCCGGCCCTCTCGGGGATTCGGGGCGGCGATGGGTGTTTTGCCGGGGGCCGGAGTCGTGGTCGCGCTCCTTGGGGCGGAGGAGCGCGTGGGTGGTCCAGAGATGCCAACTCCTTTCGGTTCCCCCGCCAGCGGCGTCCTCGGTGGACGCGGGGAAGCAGGGCCTGCTGCGCCTCGCGGGGCCATCTCTTCACGGGGACTGTCACCGCCGCGGGGTGAGGATGGGGTTCCTCCCCGGAGCGCCCGGTCGCAGGCACCTCGCCTGGCTCTGGGGCACCTCCTCAGCCTCCGCGGTTGTCCTTTTGGTTTTACCGGCACGGGGCCATTTCTGCAGTGCCCGAAACCACGGTGCGGTGTAGACAGCGGGTGCTTACTACATAGGAGTTGGATCGGGTCGCGTGGAATGCCAGGCACGGGACGGGGCTTGGGGTGGAGGAGGGAGCCAGGCCAGGCAGGCTGGGGCTCTGAGCTCGAGTTTGGGTTTTTGCTCGGGGCTCCGCCGATGAAACCCGCGGGGCTCGATTCGGATGCTTTCCGGGTGAGCTCGGAGGCAGTCTGCCCCCGAGCTGCACCGTGCTCGTCTGCACCCGCTGCGTTCCTTGTGTGCGATAGCTGGGAGGGGTTTGTCTGGTTCCTCCTCCGGAAGAAGGGAGGGCAAACTTTTTTTTAGCACTTGGTAAATGACCACGCGGGGTGGTGTTTGAAGCACTGCTTGGGAAATGTAGGTTGGAAGTTGCGGTTGGCCCACCTTTATCTCGGGGAGAAAGTTTCTGGTAGGCTCTCTTCACTTAAGTTCGGACCAAACTTTGCCCTATTTCACCCACTTGAATTTGCAGTATTTTTTTTTTTTTTTAAATCTCGGGAAACTGCTTCACTGTTTCTATGGCAACGATTACTAATTTAATTTGGACGGGTAGTGCTTGGAAATTAGTGGCTGTAATTTTTAAAGGTTCATTATTACTTTATAGCACTCGGTCCTCTCTCTCAAATATATCTTGATTGATTTCAGAGAGGAAGGGAGAAGGGAGAGAGCGATAGAAACATCAATGATAAGAGAGAATCATTGATTGGCTGCCTCCTGCAGGTCCCCCACTGGATCAAGCCTGAAACCTGGGCATGTGCCCTTGACCGGAATTGAACCTGAGACCCTTCAGTCCACAGGTTGATGCTCTACCATTGAGCCAAACCAGCTAGGGCTCTGTTCCCTTTTAAGATCATTATTCTAGTTCTTCCTCCTTGCCAGTCCCCTTCCACCCTCATCCCCCCACTTTGTGTAGGAATGTATTACATGGGGGTTCAGAGTTTTTAGGCTCTCTTTTTCCCAACTTAAGGTGCTATGTAAAGTTTGCACATAATCTTTACAGCACCCCATGAACTTGGTAATTGTATGCAGTTTACTTTTTTATTTTTCTCCCTTTTTATTGAATTTATTGGGGTGACACTGATAAACAAAAGTAAAATTGTACAGGTTTCAGGTGCACAATTTCACAACACATCTGTACACTGTATTGTGTGTTCACCACCCCAAGTCAAGTCTATGTCCATCGCCATCTGTCCCCCCTATGAATGTAATTTAAATTGGATGTTTGTTTCACATTAACAGACTTTAATCCATTGCTTTTCTAAAGTTAAAAATATACCTTTTAGTCTAGTTGTAGTGGTGTTGGGGTCCAACCCCAGCAGGTCCAGGGGTTCCCAAAAGTGTGGACTGAGTCGGCAAAGAAGGAATGACATAGAGACAGTGTTCAGTTGATCAGCAGCCTAGCCAGGATCTACAGCCAAGTTCTGTGTTTTGTTGTCTTGTTACATCTGTATTTATACCAGTTGATTTTAATCCTATCAATTCTATTCCAAAGGTTAGGGCATTTCTTATCTCCGTTCAAGGGAGTAAAGATTATGTAGCTTAAGCGTGATTGTTCGTAGTTAAAGTGATTAACTACCCTCCTGGCACCTAGTTACGGGGTTTTATTCCCTCCCTAACTTCAGGGGAAAATCCCCACCTGGGGAAACAACCTTTCTCGAGAGGTGACCTTGGTTAAAACACATAGCGCCAAGAAGGGGGGGCAAACATATTAAGAACAGTATGCCATATACGCCAGGTCCCTTGAAACATATGCTGTGCAGATGTTTCTTCCCTGCAGTGACTGTGTCAAACAGGAAGGATGGACGGGCTTCCGGCATAGTGGTTCAGTGGTTGAGCATCAACCCATGAACCAGGAGGTCACTGGTTCAATTTCCGGTCAGGGCACATGCCCACATGTCCAGGTTGCAGGCTCAGTCCCTGGTAGGAGGTGTGCAGGAGGCAGCTGATAGATGTTTCTCTCTCATTGATGTCTCTCTCTCTCTCTCTCTCTCTCTCTCTCTCTCTCTCTCTCTCTCCTTTCTTCTCTCTGAAATCAACAAAAACGTATTTAAAAAAATCCCCTAATGAAAAAACAAAAGAAAATCTGGAAACAGGAGAATTTATAGGAAAAAGAGAAATCAGCAGTAATTGACATTTTCATTTTTTGAAAATTTCTAACCTGTTTTGTTTTAATAAACTAGATAAGATTTTACTATAGCTTTCATGTAAAGCTTTTATTAAATTTTGACTCTTTGTCAGATATAGGGACTACTTGGGAACGGTGAGGATACTTACCATTGGTTACCTAAGGATGGAATTTCTGGTCTTGAAATTGACCTGATTCTTAAGGAACAGAATCTTTCATCTGATACTACTAAGGTTTGAGAACTAAGTATGTGCTAAATAACTCATTTCCCTTTCCTCCCCTGAGAAACATCCTTACTAGTATATTTGTATGTTTTATAGTACTACAGAGTTTTTCCTTGCACAGTTGTTTGCTATATATGCTGTTTGTCTTATTCTTGCTGGGTGGTTTATTCTGCCTAGTAGTGGGTACATTTCCTCAAATTTTAGATGTAGAACATATAGCAGTGAACATAGTAGAGAAGTGATTCCCTACCATTTCATGAAAGAGGAGTATATTGAATGTGAATGCTCAGTTACACTGTAGCTCTATATTTTCAGATACTCAGTGGTTTTAGTTACTATGGTATTTATGAACTGCTGCTCCATAGAATCTTTAAAATTTATTCTAGATTCTGATAGGTTTGCATGATACTTTACTGTGGCAAGTATTTAAGGAGCAGAATAATGTGTCATCAAACCATTTTGGTGTTGACTTCCTTTTTTTAATTTTTTTTTTATTTTTTACATCTCCATTCAGTTCCAGTTACTAATTTGGCATCTCTACATGTTAACTCTTAACAAGTTGAACCCCAGCCCAGCCTGAGTCGCTCAGTGGTTAAGCGTTGACCTATGAACCAGGAGGTCAAGGCACATGCCTGGGTTGTGGACTTGATCTCCAGTGTGAGGCATGCAGGAGGCAGCCAATCAATGATTCTTATCATTGGTGTTTCCATCTCTCTCTCCCTTTCCCTTCCTCTCTGAAATCAATAAAAACATATTTAAAAAATTATGTACAAAACCCCACAAAAAACCCCAAAACAAGTTGAACATCTTTCATCTCAGCTCTGCTTCTCTGGGGTTTCTCATGCATCTCATCCCATTTCATTGCCCACTAGGGTAACCAGGAGTTTATCCCAGAAACCTCATGGTTCCTCAGCCTTCACACCCAAACTATCACCAAATTTTGTCATGCTTGCTTCCTAAATATATATATCAGATCAGTCCGCTAGTCTCCACCTGGCAACATCTCAGTACCTTCTGCAGTCTCCTTCCTTTCTCAGTTCTATTCAGCGAGCTTTTAGAATGCAAATCAGATCTTTCTCCTTGTCCTGAGGACATTTGAAATTCCTGTTATTGCCTCCTATCTCATGCTCCTGGAAAGCCTTTTCTAGATGGTCTACTTTTCCTCTCTGCCCACTGGCTTTTCTTTTCTTGTACAGGCCTTGGCTATTTGCTGCCAGGCAGACATTCCTTCCCACTTAATTCCTTTTCTTACATCATTCTGGTCTCTGCTTGAAAGCACTTCCTCAGAGAATCCTGATCTGTCACCCCATCTCTTCCCTGATCTAAGTCAGCTTCCCTAGTGAATATCTTAATTTCCTGAGCTTTTCCTTCCATAACACTTAGCAGTTTATAATCTTATTTATGTGATTATTCTATTGTTTACTCCTAAAGGTAAGAATTCTATAAGGCTAGGGGTCAAGTATTTTTTTATTTACTTATATCACACCAACACACCACTGTCTCACCAGCACTAGCTGTAGGTGCTCAAAAAGCACTTGTACAAATTAATGATTTTTACATATATGAAAAAATTAAGGAAATTAAAATCAGAGCAAACTGTAGGAAGTATATTTTACCCATTCTGATCCAACACATATATACACATATAAAATTGAAGCAAAACTTTCACAAAACAATACTTTGCCAGCTGCGTTGTACTCTTATATTTTCTATTTTGTTCTGTATTAAATATAAAAATGTAGATATAACCCACTAAGTTGGGTAGGACTGCAGACTGAATTTGCACCGCATAGCTCTAAGACAATATAAGGAAAATGCCTCATTTCTACTAGCCCCTCCTCCTCCTTTGAAACACAATGGCTATATCTCAGTCTTTTCTGATGGAAAGTACAAGGATAATACCACTCTCTTCCCTATTAAAAGAAAGTTCCTCTTGCTGATACATTCCAGCCTGTTCTCCAAGGAGGGTTAGAAAAATCTAAACCTGGCTTTCACTTAGGTCTTCCAGGCTTCTTTGGGCCACCAATAGCCAGTACTCTTTCACCCTACTTGGCTGAGCTCATTACAGGTGTGTGGTCAGTCAATGAATTTTAAGGCTGGCCACTCATTAATTTTGTTTTCTCAATTTGTTACAAACCAAAGGACATTCCTAAAACAAGAGGATCAAGGCAAATCAGTAAGTATTTGTGAATGTGTGAATTAAGGAGCCTGGCTGGGTAAGGGTGGCAACAGTTCATGATCACTGGAGCTGATCCCTAGAGCTGTGGTTTTCATTTGTTCACTTACCAGAAGGCGTGGTGCTGTTTGGTCCCACCTTGAAATATTGATCTTTTATCATCTATTTTGGTAGCTATATATTGGAAGAACTCAAGTATGTATTTTAACTGAACACTATGCTGTGATATTCAAAACTAACAAAAATATTTAAAAGCATTAGATAAGTCCAAATCTTCTATGTTTGATGAAAGCAAAGCAGTATACAAAATTGTATACAATGTATTCTCCCAATTGTGTTTAAACGTGTTTATAAATGTGCATGTTTAGAAAATATACACTGGAATCTCATCTTGGTGGTGGGATTAATAGTAATTTAAATATGCCTTTATTAAAATTCTTTTGAGAATAAACATTGCATTTATAATAGGAAAGGCTCAGTTGAAAATACAAATTTCCTATACATTAATATGTATTTGCAAATAGGCAAAATAACACTGTTATTAAAATGTTGGCTAAAGCCCAGGTTTTGGAGACCCCTGTCCAGGTGGGATGTACATTCCACATTCATGATATGCAATATCTTGTACAGTACAGTGATCCATCTTTTTCTCCTAGCCTGATTTTTTCCCTTTCCTGTCTAAGTTATAAAAGCTTACCAAGGCTTGTTTTTCATCTTTTTTGCTGAGGATTTCCTTACTCTCTGCCCTGCTCAAGATTGTTGATAATGAATGTTCACTTATGGTTGCCCATTTCTTGATAATTTGGAAAGTTTTAATATTCCTTATTAAGGTCATCCATATGGTATGAGTTGAAGGGATGGAGAAGGTTTTGGGTGAATTAGGCGATATCTTTCTGTTAAGTTTGGAAGATATCTAGTTATAGTGGGATTTATTATGCGTTCATTGTTAGCAGTCCTCACCCTTCTGGATTTTTACTTTCTAACAAAGGGGAAGGAATTCCTGGCCAGTTGTCCCATCTTTACTACTGCTTTGTTTTTCTTCTGATTTTGAACAAGTTAGGCAGTTATTCTGGGACGAATGATTTATTTTTTACTTTTGACTTCTGTACCTGGGGCCAGATGGAAGCAGATTTCAAGCATCTAAGCCTCCCTTTCCATCTACCTGCCTCTTTAGTTCTCTACAGCAAAAACCCAGTTAACACCTATGCTTATCTTTTCAAAGCTGTGTGACCTTGAGTGAGTTTGATATTAGGTGCTTAAATGTTAGCTGCCTCTGCTGTTAGTAATGCAAAGATTCTTCTGCTTCTGTTTGAACACTTTAGGGATTAATGGGTAGAACCTTAGGATGATTCATAGTCTATTTCCCTTATCATTTCCTTAGAGGGTATGACTCTCAGTTGCCATTATCTGTGTTTCCCACTTTTGAGATAGTTCTCTTATCTTTACCAATCAAAGAAAAAAAAGTTGTATTTTCTTTCTTATTGCTTCCTTGTCCATGCAAAAAAAAAAAATTTAAAATATATTGTATTGATTTTTTTTACAGAGAGGAAGGGAGAGGGATAGAGAGTTAGAAACATTGATGAGAGAGAAACATCGATCAGCTGCCTCCTGCACACCTGCTACTGGGGATGTGCCCGAAACCAAGGTACAGCCCTTGACTGGAATAGAATCTGGGACCCTTCAGTTCGCAGGTCGATGCTCTATCCACTGAGCCAAACCAGTTAGGGCCATGCAAATTTTTTGATTAATCTTTGTATTTAGCTGTAGATA